>NC_085099.1:3282106-3302106 GCF_963422355.1 Corticium candelabrum
ACTTATTAATGGCTCCCAGCAGATCTCCTTCATCCTGCGATTCATGCGATGACGGAACGTTATTATCACGTAAAAACCTCCAGAGGACTCTTCAGAAGATTCGCTGTTGCTGCCGTCGCCTCCACCCTAGCAGCGTTGCCTTGGATATAAAGATGTAGTCATTTTTATAGGCCGTTGACAATACAACGCACAAGAGTCTCCCCTCAGTGACGTCACACTACACCACGCTCGTTATCGGAAGTTGAAGAACCGGAAGCAAATTTGACGTGCTATATCTCGGCGAAGACTAAACTTAAAAATCTAAAACTATTTTTCCTGTCATGTATGCAACTAGAATTATCAATTTCCAACATAAAAGAACTTTTGATTTTTGCGTTGCAGTTACCCTTTAAAGGGAAAGTCCAACAAAAATGAACTTAACTTGTATGGGTAGATCTTACGAAGACAAATCGATCGGTATAAGTTACTCCGTTATCTTCGCTTTTGTATACGAGAACGAGCGATGTTTCTGTAATGTGCAACGCCCACGCGCCTGCTCTGCTCTTCCTGGTCGATTAAGCTCCGCCCACTGCAAACGAATCAATGCGTTTACGGATGACTGCTACGGATATATCGAGAATGACGAATGTGAATGCAAAGATATTATAAAGATCTGCCTTCTTGCCGTCAGTGGTTCCTCTTTAAAGTAAAATGGTGTGGTAGAGCTGTTTCCCCGCCAGACTTTGAAGCAGAATTCCTCAATACCACAGCTTACCTAGAGAACGCACTTGTTCTTGAATATTTGTTTATCCTTGTTCTTTTAATATCCGAAGAGAAACGTCCAACGCACAGTCTGGCGTGTGCTACAGAGGATGATCCTATTTTTACATCCGGGATTGTAATCTTCTACCATCAGCGGCAAAAGAAAGTGAGCTGTCGGATTTGAAGATGTGTAGCTATTTATATATAATATATACGTCACAGGGTATATATATATATAATATATACGTCACAGGGTAGAAAGACAGAGAAGAACTGATGTCGTTAGAGGAAACAAATTGAGAAGCAGGTCGACGCTGAAAACAGTGAGAAGTGTTGCACAGAGATATCGCACCAGTAGCTGCATTATACGCTTAGTTGTTCTAGAAACACAAGCTTTCATGAGTGAAAAATACATTTGTATTTGACGGCGAGGGCTAGATATACAGTAGATATAGATACTGTGATGACATGTTGTGGAAAGAGGTTACTTTCTAGACTAATAATACTCCTCGAATTGAAGAAGACCGGAGGGTCGTCGAGTACACTAAAACAATGCCGTGACGGAAACTCGTGTTTTCATGTTTTCAACCTTGTCCGATATCATGTCGCTCGGCTTTTCGTTGCACGTGACCGCAGAGCTACACTGCACTCCTACTTAATTAGCTAATTGAATGCGGTGTCAAGGTGTTCCTGCAGTTCAAGAAGAGGCAAATCTCGTGGAAGGTCTGCCGGAGACGGCGACATCCATGCAGTCGACCTTCAGCTCTTTGTTTACATTTCACCCCTGCGCTCATGATCAGTGCAATGTATTACGCATGCACAACTGGTGAACGTGAGTATGACGTTCGAAAAACAAGGTTATTGACCGTATACGGACGAGCCTGCTGCGCAGAACAGTGAGGTGTAGAGATGTGTATTGATTATCATCAAGAACGTAAATTGTCACGTTGCTGATGTCAACTCGATCATATTCGTAGAACAATCAGTCACGTGACTAGAAACATCTCTGTTTTATATGTACGACGAATTAGGTTTTCTACACGTAAGCTAGATCTTGTCTAGCTGACACAAATGCACTATTGCTCTACAAGGTTTGACGAGCATGAAAGCTGTATAGTTCTTACCGATAAATTGTTGTTATATAAAGGTAAGACAGCGGTGCAGACGTCTACTGATGTACATTTACACGTAGGATGACGGTGGCTTGGGATGACTCTTGGAGTACGTCACGTGACATACTCACGTGAATTAGGTAGGATTGCAACTACAACAAACTCTAGATATATATAGCGATAGAGAATACGGCGAATAAGAGGCGTGCTGTGCACGATCTCGTTCGTATCTAGACGACGACTTTCTGTACTTCGTAACTCTAGAGTGTTGTCCAGAACCACCATCGTACCAAAACGGCGTACCAAGTACCAAACGACAGGAGGTAAAGTTGTACATTTACACGAGCGAACCCTAGAGGTACCAGGAAGAGCTTGTGCACCGTGTCTGCATTCAAATGGCTCTCTGCTGTCAATTTTATCAAACTAAGAATACTAGTAGCTATAGTAAAGAATAGAACTGACTTACCTGAGATTTGTCCGCAAGCAGAAGCTGAACAAGGCGTGCAATAACGGTCAGACTAGCTACGTACTTGGCGATCTGATTCCACCAGCACTCCGGTGACGTTTAATTAAGCAAGCGCTGATTGGTCCTTGCACTTGACGTCACCGGAAGGTCAACATTACACTAGGGAATTCCCCTTAGGACGGGTCTACGAGGGTGTGCTCGCCTGTTTACCCTAGTAGGGTAAACAGGCTCGTCTTAAGGGGAATTCCCTAGTGTAATGTTGACCTTCCGGTGACGTCTAAGCAAGCGCTGATTGGTCCTTGCACTGGTGGAATCAGATCGCCAAGTACGTAGCTAGTCTGACCGTTATTGCACGCCTTGTTCAGCTTCTGCTTGCGGACAAATCTCAGGTAAGTCAGTTCTATTCTTTACTATAGCTACTAGTATTCTTAGTTTGATAAAATTGACAGCAGAGAGCCATTTGAATGCAGACACGGTGCACAAGCTCTTCCTGGTACCTCTAGGGTTCGCTCGTGTAAATGTACAACTTTACCTCCTGTCGTTTGGTACTTGGTACGCCGTTTTGGTACGATGGTGGTTCTGGACAACACTCTAGAGTTACGAAGTACAGAAAGTCGTCGTCTAGATACGAACGAGATCGTGCACAGCACGCCTCTTATTCGCCGTATTCTCTATCGCTATATATATCTAGAGTTTGTTGTAGTTGCAATCCTACCTAATTCACGTGAGTATGTCACGTGACGTACTCCAAGAGTCATCCCAAGCCACCGTCATCCTACGTGTAAATGTACATCAGTAGACGTCTGCACCGCTGTCTTACCTTTATATAACAACAATTTATCGGTAAGAACTATACAGCTTTCATGCTCGTCAAACCTTGTAGAGCAATAGTGCATTTGTGTCAGCTAGACAAGATCTAGCTTACGTGTAGAAAACCTAATTCGTCGTACATATAAAACAGAGATGTTTCTAGTCACGTGACTGATTGTTCTACGAATATGATCGAGTTGACATCAGCAACGTGACAATTTACGTTCTTGATGATAATCAATACACATCTCTACACCTCACTGTTCTGCGCAGCAGGCTCGTCCGTATACGGTCAATAACCTTGTTTTTCGAACGTCATACTCACGTTCACCAGTTGTGCATGCGTAATACATTGCACTGATCATGAGCGCAGGGGTGAAATGTAAACAAAGAGCTGAAGGTCGACTGCATGGATGTCGCCGTCTCCGGCAGACCTTCCACGAGATTTGCCTCTTCTTGAACTGCAGGAACACCTTGACACCGCATCCAATTAGCTAATTAAGTAGGAGTTGCAGTGTAGCTCCGCGGTCACGTGCAACGAAAAGCCGAGCGACATGATATCGGACAAGGTTGAAAACATGAAGACACGAGTTTCCGTCACGGCATTGTTTTAGTGTACTCGACGACCCTCCGGTCTTCTTCAATTCGAGGAGTATTATTAGTCTAGAAAGTAACCTCTTTCCACAACATGTCATCACAGTATCTATATCTACTGTATATCTAGCCCTCGCCGTCAAATACAAATGTATTTTTCACTCATGAAAGCTTGTGTTTCTAGAACAACTAAGCGTATAATGCAGCTACTGGTGCGATATCTCTGTGCGACACTTCTCATTGTTTTCTGCGTCGATCTGCTTCTCAATTTGTTTCCTCTAACGACATCAGTTCTTCTTTGTCTTTCTATATCACATTTGATTATTCGCTGTCTCTCTATGTTTAAAAATATGAAAAAGATAATCATCAATCACCACCAGCACACAAACTACTACGTCCAAGGTGTGCAAAATGCTGCAGTCGGTCCTAATGCTCAACAGCAGCACATCCGCAACGAGGTGTGGGGATAGAACAAATGTCAAGAACAAACTTTAATGTGGATGTTGTAAACATGTTTGGTATGCATTTGGTAACAATTCTAGACTTTCCAATACATTATAAGTTACAATACGAGAACTTCTTTACCACAACTGCCAGTAAACGGAAAGAACGTCACTCGTCCTACCGATGGATCATACGTAATAAATATTTCCCAAGTCTGTTTGCTTGGGGAGTTGTGCGACGTCATGCAAATGAAGAATGTGATCTGCTATGAAACACCACGCCCACCATCGTACGGTATCGTGTAGTGTGCCCGTGAAAGTGCTTAGTCTACTACTTGTAGATGTTTCTCGATTTTTCTTAGACAACAAACGAGTCTTTATACTTCGTCACCACAGTTGCCAACTCGGTGATTCGCTAGTGCGGAGCCTATCTAAATACATTTACATTCGTAGCATTTCTTCTCCAATCGGTTCATCTACGGTAAAGGTAGCGTATAGTACAATGCACGTGCCAACACATTCACTGGCACAACATTGTGGTTAGGGCGGAGTTGTCAAGAACTGCCAACGTGGTCTGGCACGTGACGGAAAGGAAAGTAAAAACAGACACCTGCTTGTGTGTTGGAAATGTGATCTCCTGAGACACGCGTACGAATGGAAGCCCCGCTGAGACCCCCGCTGTGTCTAGCGTTTTCGGTCATTTCAATTTTCTATTTTCTATTTTCTATTCATGCTAGAAATAGAAAAGCGAACTGCGCGTTCAAGTTTCTAGTTTTGAGCACATAGGTGCCTAAAAATCAAACTATAAAAGATAAATCTAAAGATCACAAGAATCAAACATCAAAAGATGAAAAACCGTTTTACAAAAAATAAGAATAAAAATAGAAATAAAAAAAAGTTAAAATTTAATAAACACAAAAATTTAAAAATTAACTAAATTGAAAAATTGAAAAATTAAAACATGAAAATTGAAATGTAGAAAATGGCCGGACCATCCACTGACCCCCTTCAGCGATCAGGTCGAGACTCAGGAACGAGTGACGGCCACACACAACTCCAGACTATCGGAGCACGGACTGAGATTGGATCTGCTCGATTGTAAAAAATCCAATGGGGTGCTGTTTGGAAGATCACCGACGTGAAACGACGAAGGAGAGACGCCGTGACGGGCAAGACGCCGTCGATTTACTCCCAGCCGTTCTAGACGTCTCCAAATGGATACAAATTGTGTGCTCGAATGTACTTGAATGGTGACGGAATGGGACGAGGGACACATCTCTCACTTTTTGTTGTCGTAATGAGAGGAGAGTAAGTACGACGTCTTGCTTGAGTGGCCGTTCCACCATAAGATCTCTTTGATTCTTATTGATCAAAACAGCAGGAGACAAATATGCGACGCGTTTCGACCCGACCCGACGTCGTCGTCCTTTCGGAGACCGAGATGTGAGATGTCGCCAGTGAGTGTCCTTTGTTTTGTCCACTGACGACACTCGAAAGTGGAGGCTACATCAGAGACGACGCAATGTTTGTCAAGATTGCCGTTGACTGTTCAAAAGTGATTCGACCAGAGGCAGGATAAGAGTTTTCTAGACTAAGACAGTCACCTAATTGGTGTCTAATTTCGAGCTTAATTAACTTAATTAATAGAAAATTTACTAACGTCTGCTTTCATTAAATAAAACAAAATTGAAGCTAACACGGTCTGAACGAAAGTATGAAATGTGATGTATTGTGGCTTTCATCCAAAGATATAGAATTTGCAAATTTACTACTACAGAACGGCGTAGGGGGGGATCTATGCATGGGTACTTATATACTACACTATAGCTAACTTAATAACTTACTAATAACTTACTGGCCGGTTCTCCGCATGACGTTCAGTGCTTTCCTGGTGGTCATTGATATCCACTAGGCAGGGCCTGATCCAGAGGGTTGATAAGGGAGTTGAACCCCTTTTTTTCAATAAGCGTGGTTCAATGATTTCATATAATTTTATTAGAAAAGAGAAAATTTGTTATGCTATAAATAACTACTACCAGGTCAACCCCCTCTTTCAAAACTTCCTGGATCCGGGCCTGCATACGTTTTGAAAAAGGCAGACAAAAAACGAGATAGAAAAACAAGAACGCTCACTCCTAGCGAGATCAACCATGCATGCATGCCTCGCACTTGTTTTTTCTGCTAGGCCTACTCCCTGTTCGCGTTCACTGTGAATCTGGAACTATGTAATGAAGCGCCTGTGTTGGTTTAGAAACACGTAACTAATGCCTGTGACCTATGACATCAATAGCTTGTTTACTGTGACTCCGGATTTACTGTTACTGACACAGAGATGTTTTACTGTGAGTTACAATACCTGCAAAACACGAGGAAAAAGAAGACAAAAATTTCTAGAAAAACGATGGAATGCAGGAAAGACATCATGGAGAGCTCTAACATCACAAATGAGATAGATGACGACTACGAAGTGACGGAACTTGATAGTGATTTTCCATTGACCAGCCAAGCCCAGACGAACACGACCAAGCGTTGCTGCACGCTTTGCACTGGTGTAATTAATAGTAATGAAGTAAGACATGGCATCTAATTACGTGACCAGTTATCTGTAAATTATATCGGTAACCATAACGTTCTAATCGACTAATGGTTTTGATATGCAAAAACCTTATCCTCCTGGGTGTGTCTTATTTACATGCTATGTTTAGCGTCTACAAGGAATCCGGGCTCTTGCGCTTTCGAATTATGCCAAGATCGTCGCGTACCGACGAAGGACACAGGAGTTATAGCGATTCTTTTAAAATAAACAGTGAACGCGAACAGAGAGTAGTGTAAATGTGTTTAGCTAAATGGTGTGTCCCAGATACACACATTTCTGTCTCTTGATCATAAGCCCGGAGACCTATGGTCGCAGTCGTTGCAATAGACCACTGTCAGGTTTGAAGATGCTTTAAAGCGTTAGCTCTAAGTCTTGTTTAAACGTGTGCATGTGTAGCTATTTATATATACGACGCAATAGGCGTGGAACCGAAAATAGAAAAGCGGGGGGTGCATACGCGAGACTAACGATGCAGCGGAATTTCCTAGTAGGATGTCAGATGTCGCATATGTTATCTAGTCCCGTGACATCTAAGCAAGCGCTGATTGGTCCTTACCCAATGCAAACAGTCCAGCCAGGAAGTAAGAATTGCACGCTTTGTTCAGCTCCTGCTTGCGGAAAAATCTCAGGTAAGTCAGTCATTCTCTACTATAGCTCAATTAATTAATTAGCTGCCACTACCGAACCGTCTCCGACACTCTCCGTTGTGCCCAATGAGCAGAGAACCTATACAGGCGACTGGTGGTGACCGTTGTGCCCGATCCCCAGAGAACTCATACAAGCGACTTGCGGTGACCGTTTGTGCCCGATGTGCAGAGAACCTATACAGGCGACTTGCGGTGACCGTTGTACCCGATGCGCAGAGAACCTATACAGGCGACTTGTGGTGACCGTTGTGACCGTTGTGCCCCATCCCCAGAGAAATAATACAATCGACTTGTGGTGACCGTTGTGCCTGATGCGCAGAGAACCTATACAAGCGACTTGCGGTGACCGTTGTGCCCGATGCGCAGATAACCTATACAGGCGACTTGTGGTGACCGCATTGCATCTGGTATTGGATCACTGTGCATCTGTAGTTTTCTTAAGTTAAATAACACGTCGTAGCTTGTTGTGTCCACTAGAATGCCTATTATGAGAAAGCCTTTACAACCTTTAGGGACTTTCCCGCGTGTGTACTGAAACGTCGAACAGATCGTTCGATAGGTCCCCAAAGTCCGGAAACATCGTCTGTAATTCTTCACTGATGACAGCATGACTATTACCCTCTTCCACTCGCTTCCGAACAAAATCTTCGTCAACTTCGACCACGGAGATCGAGAGTGGAGACAATGCACGACCTGCCGTTATATCGTGAGATGATAGATATCGGCTGGGGCTTCCCCGTCAGATGTTTAGAGGCGTGGTCTAGATGATCCGCGCAAATGTCCTCTAGCTAGATAGTTGCTTGGAGTCTTTCCAAATCGACTAGACTTCAACTTTCAAGTGTAGGCTAGACGTTGATCTCGTTGACTATAGATGCCCTAGACGCGTGCCTCTATGCAACGGGCTTCCCTCGCTCATCGCCGCAAGGAATGTCTCACGTCTAAGCGTGACGGTTGACGAGAGCCAGGTGCAAGTGCTTACTGACTTGTTGTGAGAGGTCGGTCGCGTGCCTGTCGAGGCTTTCTCATGCATCTCTTAATTGCATTACATTGCATGCGTGTCAAAGGCGGGGCGGGGCGTGGCTAAGCTAGACGCAACTTTCGTCTTTCAATTGAATATTGAAGTCACCGGCGACCGCCCGCGCGGTGTCATTATGCCGTTTATGAGATATCGCTCGCGCTAGCAGCTGCGGGTAACTTTCTATTTACATTTAGTACGGAGAAAGAAAATTGCATCGGAGGCTATATTTTAATATTCATAATTTACAAAAATTGGGCGGATGGAAAGATTGAATCTATTTGCAAAGTAAATGAATATTGAAATGACAATTGATCTTCAATCAATTTCTATTTCCAATGTAATGGAATATTGTAAGAGCAAGCAACGCCAGTCAATTTTTAATCTGACATTCAATTTTCAATTTGTTTCAAAAATTAAAAATGGAATGGTTGAATTGGCCACGCAAATTCAAAATTTAATATTTAATTTTTAAATTCAATTGATTATTAAATTTAACATTGAAAATTAAACTAACGTGCTTGCAATTTTGCTTTGAAAAAGGAAATTGGTTAAAAATTGAGTAAGTTTTCAATATTCATTTTAATCCGCAAATAATTATAGTTTGTCGATCAATCAATTTTTAAGTTTCAATAGAATTGAATATTGAAATTGCAAGCAACTTCTAGGCTATTTTCAATTTCTAATTCAATATTTAATTGTTCGGATTCGGATTTCGCTTGGATCGAGAGTTCGGATTCGGATTTCGCTTGGATCGAGAGTTCGGATTCGGATTTCGCTTGGATCGAGAGTTCGGATTCGGATTTCGCTTGGATCGAGAGTTCGGATTCGGATTTCGCTTGGATCGAGAGTTCGGATTCGGATTTCGCTTGGATCGAGAGTTCGGATTCGGATTTCGCTTGGATCGAGAGTTCGGATTCGGATTTCGCTTGGATCGAGAGTTCGGATTCGGATTTCGCTTGGATCGAGAGTTCGGATTCGGATTTCGCTTGGATCGAGAGTTCGGATTCGGATTTCGCTTGGATCGAGAGTTCGGATTCGGATTTCGCTTGGATCGAGAGTTCGGATTCGGATTTCGCTTGGATCGAGAGTTCGGATTCGGATTTCGCTTGGATCGAGAGTTCGGATTCGGATTTCGCTTGGATCGAGAGTTCGGATTCGGATTTCGCTTGGATCGAGAGTTCGGATTCGGATTTCGCTTGGATCGAGAGTTCGGATTCGGATTTCGCTTGGATCGAGAGTTCGGATTCGGATTTCGCTTGGATCGAGAGTTCGGATTCGGATTTCGCTTGGATCGAGAGTTCGGATTCGGATTTCGCTTGGATCGAGAGTTCGGATTCGGATTTCGCTTGGATCGAGAGTTCGGATTCGGATTTCGCTTGGATCGAGAGTTCGGATTCGGATTTCGCTTGGATCGAGAGTTCGGATTCGGATTTCGCTTGGATCGAGAGTTCGGATTCGGATTTCGCTTGGATCGAGAGTTCGGATTCGGATTTCGCTTGGATCGAGAGTTCGGATTCGGATTTCGCTTGGATCGAGAGTTCGGATTCGGATTTCGCTTGGATCGAGAGTTCGGATTCGGATTTCGCTTGGATCGAGAGTTCGGATTCGGATTTCGCTTGGATCGAGAGTTCGGATTCGGATTTCGCTTGGATCGAGAGTTCGGATTCGGATTTCGCTTGGATCGAGAGTTCGGATTCGGATTTCGCTTGGATCGAGAGTTCGGATTCGGATTTCGCTTGGATCGAGAGTTCGGATTCGGATTTCGCTTGGATCGAGAGTTCGGATTCGGATTTCGCTTGGATCGAGAGTTCGGATTCGGATTTCGCTTGGATCGAGAGTTCGGATTCGGATTTCGCTTGGATCGAGAGTTCGGATTCGGATTTCGCTTGGATCGAGAGTTCGGATTCGGATTTCGCTTGGATCGAGAGTTCGGATTCGGATTTCGCTTGGATCGAGAGTTCGGATTCGGATTTCGCTTGGATCGAGAGTTCGGATTCGGATTTCGCTTGGATCGAGAGTTCGGATTCGGATTTCGCTTGGATCGAGAGTTCGGATTCGGATTTCGCTTGGATCGAGAGTTCGGATTCGGATTTCGCTTGGATCGAGAGTTCGGATTCGGATTTCGCTTGGATCGAGAGTTCGGATTCGGATTTCGCTTGGATCGAGAGTTCGGATTCGGATTTCGCTTGGATCGAGAGTTCGGATTCGGATTTCGCTTGGATCGAGAGTTCGGATTCGGATTTCGCTTGGATCGAGAGTTCGGATTCGGATTTCGCTTGGATCGAGAGTTCGGATTCGGATTTCGCTTGGATCGAGAGTTCGGATTCGGATTTCGCTTGGATCGAGAGTTCGGATTCGGATTTCGCTTGGATCGAGAGTTCGGATTCGGATTTCGCTTGGATCGAGAGTTCGGATTCGGATTTCGCTTGGATCGAGAGTTCGGATTCGGATTTCGCTTGGATCGAGAGTTCGGATTCGGATTTCGCTTGGATTTTGCTTGTCCCACCTGTACACGTACAGACTTGTTATATATATGATAGCTACGGGTGGACATGAGACTTGTGGGTGGCGACCGTGGAGTCCCGCCTTGACATATGGCGCGTTATGTAGACCAAAATTACTCTACTACATGGGAACGCCGGCAAAATCATGAGGACAACGGGTAACTATACACGAGCACACCAGTTAGCTCATTAGAACACCGGTTAACTACATGAGGACGCCAGCTAGCTCATGAGGACACCGTTGACATACCCATTCGATTTCTGCTACCGTTGAAGTTATCATGAGAGCTCTATTAGACCGATGAATGTACATAGAATCTGTTACAATCCATCGGCTACCCTAGGATGCTCAGTTTCGGGCGCCGAGTAGGGGTGCGCGCCCTCGACGATAAGAGAATGAACTCTGAGTAGGTATAGCTAGTAGGACAAAATATACCAGCTAGGTAGCGACCGAGTTTGAGAGCCTGGCGTACAGCTGCGAGAATGGTGCTTACTAGAGCTTTACTTTCCGCTTGCGTTCATGGTTCCCGTACCTCTACGCCTGCAATGAGATCACGTGAGACGTCGAGTCGTTTATCACATGTGTTAGTTGTAGTGACAGTAATTATTTATAAAGTAAATACAAGCAGACTGACAGGTAGAAGTCAAGTGTGAGGGCTATATATAGTGGCGGATAGAGAAGCAAACAGGCGAAGGGCTAGTCTTTTGAAGAACATAAAATCCTCGCTCACATGTCAGTTATGGCTGATGTACAGCTCGGTACGCAACCATTTCACTATGGGCTAGTACTGAAATGAGCGTGACTCCTTCGCGGCGATCTTACCTCTTTGCTAGCAAGCCAAATCCTGCTATGTCCTAACTCGTTTTTGAAACGAAAACAAAGCAAAAACGAAATAAAAAAACAAAGAGAGTCGAGAATTCCCATGCATGGTAGTTGGATTCCAATCTTTCTGTCTTGTAGTCTCTAGATACACCCAAATCTCAACTGGATGATGTTGCACCGCTGTCTGTGTGAATCGCTACTAGAAAGGCAGGCTGCCAGTGGTTTGAGCGTACAGGTTATCAATCAGTATGTTTTTGGCCATTCACTTGTCTAGACACTACAAGTGCAGCAATACTCAAGCGTGATCATCACGACTTCTCGAGAGGAAATCTCGGGTCTAAGTCAGTTGACTGCATCTAGACTTCAAAGTATACTTGCAGTTTGAGAGTGCTGGATTTTTAGTACATGCTACGTGGAAGTTGATCGGAGGGGGGGGGGGTGTCGAAAAAGACAGAAAAACCGGTTGCAAACAAGACCGCTTGCTCGCAGGTCAAATATACGTTTTGCTTTGGTAGAAATGTAGCTTGCACAGTGCAACATACTGATCCAAACAGTGTACGTCCCCGCCCCCCGCCCCCCCGCCCCGTCATTAGCAAAGCCAGTCCGTAACGAAAGTATTTTTGGGAATCCCCTCATTATGTATTCTCCTACATCGTGTAACCCGACTTCTTCGCGCTAAATTGCTTCACCATGTGCACGTGCGCTAACTTTGATATGTGGTATTGTCATGTTGTTGGCCTATATGTATAGGTGCAAAGATGCACATGTGCACGTGGTAAAGCAACCGCGAAGAAGAACTGGCACTCTAATAGTATATATGGACTATACGCAAATCGCGTGGGAGGCTGACTGGCGTTGTCTAGAGTAGCTAATAAATAGTTATGCGTTTCTGCCTAGAGGGGAGTTTCAGAGGACTTGCTGGTTGCCATGCACACATTAAAACAGACGTATTTTTCATAACCACTACTACTGACCTAGGCAACAGCACATGATGCATGAGATGTAGAGTTGCAAGAAGTAATTATTGATTAATACGAGAATTTCCACGCATGTCTTTTAGTATAGTAAGTTGTCGTATTTCTGTCGTTGCTTCTACGTAGACAATTATTATTTACAACAGCAATTTTACACACCCTATCTATTTGAGCTCTGTTTCTAGGAACAAACAATTCTAATGAAGACGTGTTTCATCTGCTCAGCTTTTCTTACTGTTTCTATTGTCTATTTCCAACCATTCCTATTGACTCTTTTCGAAACAGCAGTTCTACTTCTTTCTTGGTATCTAATATCCCACTTTGTTTCGTTACGTTCAACGTTTCGTCGTTGGTACCGTGCGTTCTGCAATCACGTTTTCCAAGTTGGAGTAAGATGACAAAAATCTTTAAAATCAATCACGTATTGTTTATATGCACGATAAGCTACCCTGTTCTGTTTCTTGTAGCTCGTCCAACATATTGAAGAAAAGAATGGGCGGCCAGACAAACAATTAGACGACTTGACAGCGACTGGACGTGATTGTTTTCTTGCCAACCGTCTCATCACTCAGGTATATTCTAGACCTAAAGCATGTACATTCAGTATTTTTGGTACCGGTTAGTTGGACACGCCTGTTTGATCATTGCAGACACACGCGCACGAGTCAGCTAGAGGAGATGTCTTCGTCAACATCGCAGATGTGACTGTCGTGCAACAAAGTCACTACAACATTCAAGATGTTGAGAATGCTTTGGTTGGATATCATCCTCAAATGCACCATTACTGCTATGAGAGCCAATATTAAAATCACAAAACGAAACAAACGCAGGTAGTAGCTAGCGTGTTTGATATGCATTTGGAGAGGGATGCTTGTGGACATGCACGTGCATGAATATCTCAGTTGAATTGTTACAAAGTCAAAACTATATACGTTTCTGTACGCACATACGTATGTCTGTAGTATAATTTTATGTGATCAAACAAAATAGGCAGATCCAACAAGTTCGTTAGATTCCAACTTTTAGTTGACTATAAAGTTTAATTCTCTCTGATGATCATATTCGAAACTTCAAACGATGTCATTCAGTTTGACTTCGTCAACAAACTTCATTGTTAACTAATTAGCCCTCCATTGACCATCGCATCACAAATGTTATAACTAATTTGTGTTCACGTAAAATTTACACAATAAGAAATTTGATGGTATTGTATTGTCATGCTAATGTTTCTTGAGCTCTCAAATTTATCTCTTTCACAGAATACCTCAAAGTCGTGCAGTAATGACAACACACGTCGTAGAGTTGTTTCTGAATTCTAGGTTTAAATAGTGCTCTCTATATAAATTTCTAAACTTTTATGGAAGAATACGCGAATGTATTCATTTTCTAAATTTACAATCATACTGAATAAAGTTTAATATGAGCAAGACATGGCATACAGGTGTGTGTCATCTCTATTCAAAATTTCATGAGTGCATGCCATGGCAAATGATTGATACATTCATGATTGTTATCATATCACGTGATCCAGACTGCACACTAGCTGCAACATTGAGTCAACAATGTACCTAAAAATTGACAGTCTCGTAGTAAAACATCACTTTGTATCGTTGGTGTTGAAATAGCTGTCGTTCTACAGTCTTTCTCGATTGGAAATTTTTTTCTTTAGGCAGTGTAGATTAATTGGCATTCCTTTGAAAAACAACAAATCGTCAGCAGTTATTTCAGTTGTGGTTGAGCACGCCAACGTCTATTTCCTTTGCAATTGCAACCATTTCACCTTAAGTTATTAAAATCAATGAATTCATTTAGTGATCGTGCACTAATGGTGGCGTTGACTCCTACTTCATTCCTACAAGGTTTTGTAGCGAACTCGCGCCAAATTCTGCTCAACCCTCTCTCTACTAGAAACTCTTGGCAAAGAAAAACAGGACAGAAACAAAATGAGAAAAAGGTCTCTAGAGATTTTCACCAGACGACACATGTTGCTCTAGTCCTAGTAATATTAGTATTTGGTCTTTCTCGCCGCCGCCATTTACCTCGCTCGTCGCTTAACGTCCACGAAGCAAATAGCTATAGCAGCGGCGTAGCCTCGCAACGAAAAAGCCGGATCACTGTCACGTGATATCTAAATTTGCATGGGGTAGTTTGGTACGTCTAGCTATTGTGGCAGATCCAGATGTGGACGCGCGCTCTCCATTTGGGAACGCGCGCTCTCCATTTGGCAAAGTTAGTCTTTCTTTCACTAGCTAGACTTGACCCAGTCTCTTTCTTGTAAAAGGTGAAACTGTAAATTCGTTCGACCTCTTCACGTGACCTCTAAGCAAGTGCCAATTTGTCCTCTAGACTAACTTTTGTTGTGACCCCTTCTTCTACCTAGCTAACGGACAAATTTCAGGTAAGAGTAATTTATTCTTTACTAATTCTTAGTTTGTAACTACGAATACAGAGCCGCCATGCATGCGAAATAGGGACGCGCGGTGCAAGAACTCTATTTTGTATGACAACTCTAACTCCATGTGAACGACGCCGTTCGTGGTATACGTCTACGGTCTACCGTTGCGTCGACAGTAACGTCGTTTGGACGTAAAAGTTGTCATACCAAGTGCATGTATTCTGTACGTATTGAGACTTCTAGATAGCTATGCTATGCACCGCGTGTCCGAATTTCATCTGTTTACTTACATGTCGCTCCGCGTCATACGTGATAGTCAGTGCATGCATGTATCATCGACGTAGATAGATAATCATGCAATGAATCTATTGCATGCATGCAGCTAGAGTCATGCGCCTTGATTGGTCTACACTAATGCTTGCTAACTGATGACTAGAGTAGACCACCCTCGCTGATTACTCAATACGGCACGTGACCCATGCGTGCATTTCCCAATGTCAGTCAATAAATTGTATATATGTGTAGGTTAAAAGCTTTGCTAAACCTCTGAAGTTGGGGAGACCGGTGCTGGTGCTAGGATTTTTATCAAATCTTTTCTAGTGTCTGAAAGGCCGTGGAATTCCAGGCACATGCATGCGCGTAGCTAAACACAGTAACTGACTAGAGACGTGTGGGATGTGAATTATGTTACAGGACGACAATCTCGGGTAAGTCAGTTGACTACATGAAATTGATCGTTGCAATTCCTCTGGATTTGACGTGACTTAAACATGTCTAGAAAAAAAGACAGAAAAAAACAGATAGACAAACAAGAATGTAAACAATGCATGCCTCGTACTTGTTTTTTTGCTATGCATAGGCATAGGGTAAATGTGTTTATGGTGTGTCCCAGATACACACATTTCTGTCTCTCTTGGTCATAGCCCGGAGACCGATTGTCGCAGTCGTTGCAATATACCACTCAGATCTTGAAGATGTTCTACAGCGTTAGCTCTTGTATCTGGGAGTGCGCTAGCACTCCTAGGGGATGGTACCAGTAGTTAATATTAATCCCGATTTTCACTTCTAGATACATGTGTGTAGCTATAAATTAATTAACTAGATGCATAGCGGGTGGTTCCGCTTACGTCGAAGGGGAATTCCCTGGTCTAATCACATGACCTCACAGCAAGCGCTGATAGCTCTTAACGTTTGTTGCATTGGCGCACGAACCTTTCCGCTAACATAGGCGCCGGAGCCGGTCCGGCTGGTCCGGTCATGGCCGAACCAGTTTTCAAAAATGTGTGCTTCCGCCAGAGGCTGTTTGCTGCAAACTTTCGGTCTAATGCTATAGCTAATTAAATAATTAATATATTTCTTCTTTTCGTCCAGTGTGTGATTCTTGATGCTCTAGTTAATGCTTGAAAAGTCTATTCTTGTCACGTCTTGACTGTGTTGATCAGTCATGACAGATGTCAAGACAATTCAAACCTACGAGTTTATCAAATCACGTGAGTAGCCACGCCCTTTAGCGCGCGTTAGGCCGTACCAGTGTTCTGGCGCTACCAGACAGTCAGCTAGTAGCGACTGAATAGTTCAGCGCACGATCCCTCCTGCTCTAACGGACAAATTTCAGGTAAGTCAATTATTCGTTAATTTACTACTGGTATTCCTAGAATATGATTGACAGAGAACACGTAAGTAGACAAAGTTGTCGTCTAGATACGAACGAGATTTTTTGCACAGCGAATCTGTATTTCTCTGTATTTTTCTGTCGCTATTTACAGTTTGTCGTAGTTTCAATCCTACCAAATGGTATCGCTGATAATGATCTGAGGCAGTACAGCTACCTTTTCATGTAGACTCGTAATCAGCGCTGCTCATCGCTCCTCCTAGCGCGCGGTGTACGATGTTCCACACGTAATTTAAATAAAGATAACACAGCGACTAATCTGCAGCCCACGATCCCCTCCTGCTAACGGACAAATCTCATGTAAGTCAGTTATTCTTTGCTATAGCTACTAGTTTTCTTAGTTTGATAAGATTGACAGCAGACAGCCATTCGAATGCGGACGCGGCGCACAAGCTCTTTCTCGTACCTCTAGGGTTCGCTCGTGTAAATGTACAACTTTACCTTCGGTCGTTTGGTACTTGGTACGCCGTTTGGTACGATGGTAGTTCCGGACAACAAATTACGAAGGGTACGGTGTACAAGCCTCGTCCATAAACTAAATCCCCTCACGCGTGAGTGGCGTTACCCCTACGCGTGGGTGCAATCGTCGCCTCTAGGCAAAACTCTGATGAACTGGTGCAAACAGTCCAGCCCACGAACTACGTCCATCGATATCTCCTCTGACTGCGATTGCACGCACTAAGCTTGCTCTGCTTGCGGACAACTTCAGGTAAGTCCGTTATTCTTTGCTATAGCTACTAGTTTTTTAGTTTGCTAAGATTGGCAGCAGAGCGCCATTTGAATGCGGAGGCGGCGTACAAGCTCTTCCTCGTACCTCTATGTATCTAGAGTTCGTCGTAGTTGCAATCCTACCAAATGGTGTTGCTGACAATCTATGATTTGAGCGGTAAGAGTGAAAGTAATGGTCTGGTGAACACGGGAAGTAGCTGAGATACTGTTAGTCCTAGTTAGATAGTTATCGTAGTGTCAGATGTCATCCTACACGTACAGTACCTCCAAATTACCTCCAAAGTTGGGGCGAAGACGGCTGCTGCTGCTAAAACTTTTATCAAATCCTAGCGTATTACTAGCTAACATGAGTCTAACTTCATCGACGCTACGTTAGGCATGAATGATGAAGACGGCGGATGTCTATCCCACGCAAGCGAAAATGGGCGTGGCTTTTAAGACTGACTCTTCAAACTTGGTAAAGACGCTACGCCGGTGGACTCATTGTGAATTGTGTCTGCACCGCTGTCTTACGTTTAGATAACAAAAATTTAACGCTAGGAACTAGACAGCTTGCATGCTCGTCAAACATTGTAGAGCAATAGTGCATTTGTGTCAACTAGCTAGACAAGATCTAGTCTAGGTGTAGAAAAACCTAATTCGTCGTCCAACTAGATTCTCCTACATCATGTAACCCGACTTCTTCGCGCTAAATTGCGTCACCATGTGCACGTGCGCTAACTTTGATATGTGTGATATTATCATATTGTTAGCCTATAATTATATGTATAGGTACAAGTGCACGTGGTGCTAACTTTGATATGTGTGGAACTGTCGTGTGAGCCTATAATTATATGTGTACGTACAAGTGCACGTGGTGCTAACTTTGATATGTGTGGCATTGTCATGTTGTTAGCCTATAATTATATGTATAGGTACAAGTGCACGTGACAAAGCAACCGCGAAGAAGGACTGGGCACTCTAATAGTCTCTAGGGATTATACGCAAATCGCGTGGGAGGCTGACCGGCGTTGTCTAGCGTAGCTAATAGGTTTTTACGCGTTTCTGCCTAGATGTGTGTTTCGGAGGTCTTGCTGGTCGCCATGCACACATTAGAACAGACGTGTTTTTTAGAACATAACCAATATACTGACCTAAGCAACAAATGTAGAGTAACTAATACGAGAATGTTTACGCATGTCTTCTAGTATAGTAAGTTGTCGTATTCCTGTCGTTGCTTCTACGTAGACAATTTACAACAGCAATTTCATACACCCTATCTATTTAATCTCTGTTTCTAGGAACGAACAATTCTAATGAAGACGTGTTTCATCTGCTCAGCTTTTCTTACTGTTGCTATCATCTATTTCCAACCATTCCTATTGACTCTTTTCGAAACAGCAATTCTACTTCTTTTTTGGGATTTGAAATCCCACTTTCTTTCGTTACGTTCAACGTTTCGTCGTTGTTACCGTGCGTTCTGCAATCACGTTTTCCAAGTTGGAGTAAGATGACAAAAATCTTTAAAATCAATCACGTATTGTTTATATGCACGATAAACTACCCTGTTCTGTTTCTTGCAGCTCTTCCAACCTAGTGAAGAAAAGAATGGGCGACCAGACAGACAACCAGACGACTTGACAGCGACTGGACGTGATTGTTTTCTTGCCAACCGTCTCATCACTCAGGTATATTCTAGACCTAAAGCATATACATTCAGTATTTTTGGTACCGGTTAGAAGGACACGCCTGTTTGATCATTGCAGACACACGCGCACGAGTCAGCTAGAGGAGATGTCATCGTCAACATCGCAGATGTGACTGTCGTGCAACAAAGTCACTACAACATTCAAGATGTTGAGAATGTTTTGGTTGGGCATCATCCTCAAATGCACCATTCCTGCTATGAGAACCAATAATAAAATCACAAAACGGAACAAACGCAGACAGTAGCGTGTTTGATATGCATTTGGAGAGGGATGCTCGTGGACATGCACGTGCATGGATATCTTAGTTAAATTTTACAAGGAATCGTTACAAAGTCAAAACTAGATACGTTTTCTGTACGCACATATGTATGTGTGTAGTGTAACTTTATGTGATCAAATAAATAGGCAGATCCAACAAGATCGTTATATTTCAACTTTTAGTTGACTATAAAGTTTAATTCTATCTGATGATCATATTCGAACCTTCAAACGATGTCATTCAGTTCGACTTCGTCAACAAACTTCGTTGTTAACTAACCCTCCATTGACCATCCCATCACAAATGTTATAACTAATTTGTGTTCACGTAAAATTTACACAATAAAGAATTTGATGGTATTGTATTGTCATGCTAATGTTTCTTGAGCTCTCAAATTTACCTCTTTCACATAATACCTCAAGTCATGCAGTAATGACAACACACGTCTTAGAGTTGTTTCTGAATTCTAGGTTTTAATAAATGCCCTAGATATAAATTTCTACACTTTTATGAAAGAATACGCAAATGT
>NC_085099.1:3309606-3317106 GCF_963422355.1 Corticium candelabrum
CAATTGTGTCTTTTTTCCCCTGTTTGTGACTACAACAGTCGCTTGCAGGTAGTGCACAGCAGAGGCTGTTGGTCTTGACATCTGCTGAAATCGGCTCTATCACACACACATACACACACACACACACACACACACACACACACACACACACACACACACCACACACACACGCACGCACAGACGAAACAAACTTGTTGATTAGCATAATAACTTGATTTGTTTTGGAATGGTATTTAAGTACATTTCGTTTATTGTAAGAAAAATGATGTGAAGTTGGAAGTGTGTCAAGTTGACTGCATGAAATTAATCGTTGCAATTCCTCTGTATTTGACATGACACACGTTTTGAAAAAAAACAGACAAAAAAACGAGATAGAAAAACAAGAACGCTCACTCCTAGCGAGGTCAACCATGCATGCATGCCTCACACTTGTTTTTCTGCTAGGCATAGGGTAAATGTGTCTAGTTAAATGGCGTGTCCCAGATACACACATTTCTGTCTCTTGATCATAAGCCCGGAGATCTATGGTCGCAGTCGTTGCAATAGACCACTGTCAGATTTTCAAGATGTTCTAGAGCGTTAGCTCTAAGTCTTGTTTAGATACGGGTGCATGTGTAGCTATTTATATGTACTTCGAAGGGGAATTCCCTCGGAGATATTAACATATTTTGACCGTTCAGCAACATTTTGGCACCGATCCATACAACTGATGTAGCCACCCGTGACCTCTAAGCAAAGCGCTGATTGGTCGCAAATGGTGCGGTTGTCTGATCCATCCAGCGCAGCCTACATCTAGTCTGACCGAGATTGCACGCCTTGTTCAGCTCCTACTTGCGGACAAACTTCAGGTAAGTCAGTTATTCTTTACTATAGCTATTAGTTTTCTTAGTTTGTTAAGATTGACAGCAGAGCGCCATTTGAATGCGGACGCGGCGCACGAGCTCTTCCTCGTACCTCTATGTATCTAGAGTTCGTCGTAGTTGCAATCCTACCAAATGGTATCGCTGACAATCTATGATCTGAGCGGTAAGAGTGAAAGTAATGGTCTGGTGAACACGGCAAGTAGCTGAAATACTTGTCTTCCCAGTGTCACATCCTACACGTGACGCGGCGTTATAACTTTTATCAAATCCTAGCGTGTTACTAGCTAACATGAGTCTAACTTCATCGACGCCACCATATGCATGAACGTAAATCTTCTAGATAGGACTGTTCTACGTCGCAGAAGGCCGATGTACATGGACGTAGCCGCAATGAGCGTGGTCGCCCACGGGCAGCGAAATGGGGGCGCGTCTCCGTGTTGGCAACGAAAATGGGCGTGGTTTCCACGCGGGCGAAAAGAGCGTGGCTTTTCAAACTGATCCCTCAAACTTGATAAAGACGCTAAGCCACTGGACTCGTAAATTGTGTCTGCACCGCTGTCTTACGTTTAGATAACAACAATTTAACGATAAGAACTATACAGTTTGCATGCTCGTCAGACATTGTACAGCAATAGTGCATTTGTGTCAGCTACACAAGATCTAGCTTAAGTTAAGTGTAGAATAACCTAACTCGTCGTCCAAATAAAACAGAGATGTTTCTGGTCACGTAACTGATTGTTCTACGAATATGATCGAGTTGACATCAGCAGCGTGACAATTTACGTTCTTGATGATAATCAATACACATCTCTACACCTCGCTGTGCTGCGCAGCGGGCTCGTTCGTACGGTCAATAACCTTGTTTTTCGAACGTCATACTCACGTTCAACAGTTGTGCATGCGTAATACCTTGCACTGATCATGAGCGCAGGAGTTAAATGTAAACAAAGAGCTGAAGGCCGACTGCATGGATGTCGCCGTCTCCGGCAGACCTTCCGCGAGATTTACCTCTTCTTGAACTGCAGGAACACCTTGACACCGCATCTAATTAGCTAATTAAGTAGGAGTACATTGGAGACCCGCGGTCACGTGCAACGAAAAGCCGAGCGACATGACAAAAAACAAGGTTGAAAACACGAAAACACGAGTTTCCGTCACGGCATTGTTTTAGTCTACTCGACCACCCTCCGGTCTTCTCCATTTCGAGGAGTATTATTAGTCTAGAAAGTAACCTCTTTCCACAACATGTCATCACAGTATCTATATCTACTGTATATCTAACCCTCGCTGTCAAAATGTAATTTTCACTGGGGAAAGCTTATGTTTCTAGAACAACTAAGCGTATAATGAAGCTACTGGTGCCATACCTCTGTGCGCCATTTCTCATTGCTTCCTGCGTCGACCTGCCTCTCAAATTGCTTCTTCTAACGACATCAGTTCTTCTTCTCTGCTTTTCTATATCGCATTTGATTGCTCGTTGTCTCTCTACGTTTCAAACCGATGTTTCCCAGTTCGCAGTAAGATTACGAATCTCTAGAGCAAAATTAAGTTTGACGTTGACTATTGTATTCTGTTTGTGTGTAGATAACCAATGATTGTAAAGCAGAAAACAGGCAACATGAGACAAAGTCGAACGACATGACAGCGACTTCACATGATTGCGTTCCTACTAACTATGATAAAATCACGCCGGTACTGTACACATAAGAGCATCCTGTTTAGCAGTTGGTTTGACATGCATGTTTAGATGAAGAAGAAAAAGATGAAAAAGATAAAAGAACGACCTGTCATCATCATATATAACCGGCACACAAACTACAACGTCCAAGGTGTGCAAAATGCTGCAGTCGGTCCTCATGCTCAACAGAAGCACAACGAGGTGTGGGGAGAGAACAAATGTCAAGAATAAACGCAACAAACTTTAATGTGCATGCTGTAAACATGTTTGGTATGCATTTGGTAACAATTTTAGACTTTCCAATACATTATAAGTTACAATACGAGAACTTCTTTACCACAACTGCCAGTAAATGGAAAGAATGTCACTCGTCCCACCGATGCATCATACGTATAAATATTCCCGACGGCCTAGAAGAGCGTCCCAGCTCTTGCAACAAGTCAAATATTTGACGTTCTCTAAACTCTACGGGTGACAACGACGTCACGTGACCACTGTCTTCACCAAACGCGTCTCCTTCGTCTTCTAACGAGCTGTCGCTCGCTTCACTTCCATCGTCAACAAGTGACGGTGTCAACATCCTAGTGTTACCTTCACTATCATTAGGTACATGTATCCTAGAGTCTTGCCTTTCCTTGACCAGCGATATCATTAGTTGTTGTAATTCTCTCACTTGAGCCTACAAAACAATGATTGTTTAGTCAATACATATAAAGTTGACATACAGGGAGATGTGATGTAACCTGGATGCGTGTCTTGTCAGCGATAAGAGCTGCTATCAGCTCGTCTTTCTGTTCAAACTTTGTCTTCAGCTGGTCACGTTGTTGATGATACAAAGAAATATACTCACCTAAACAGTACGTACAGGTTGTAGAGTATGTTGGGTAGACGTAATTGGTATGTATTGTATTGTATTGTATTGTATTGGATGGTATTGTATTGTGTTGTATTGTATTGTATGGTATGGTATGGTATGGTATGGTATGGTATGGT
This sequence comes from Corticium candelabrum, assembly GCF_963422355.1. Classification (NCBI taxonomy): domain Eukaryota; kingdom Metazoa; phylum Porifera; class Homoscleromorpha; order Homosclerophorida; family Plakinidae; genus Corticium; species Corticium candelabrum. Next base: position 3,313,141 of record NC_085099.1, read on the forward strand.
ATGGTATGGTATGGTATGGTATGGTATGGTATGGTATGGTATGGTATGGTATGGTATGGTATGGTATGGTATGGTATGGTATGGTATGGTATGGTATGGTATGGTATGGTATGGTATGGTATGGTATGGTATGGTATGGTATGGTATGGTATGGTATGGTGTGGCGTGGCATGGCATGGTATGGTATGGTATGGCATGGTATGGTACGGTACGGTATGGTATATGGTATTGTATTGTATTGTATTGTATTCTATTGTATGGTATGGTATTGTATTGTATTGTATTGTATGGTATGGTATGGTATTGTATGGTATGGTATTGTATTGTGTTGTATTGTATTGCATTGTATGGTATGGTATTGATTTGAATGGTATTGTATTGTGTTGTATTGTATTGCATTGTATGGTATGGTATTGATTTGAATGGTATTGTATTGTATCGTGTGATATCGTGTGGTATGGTATGGTATGGTATGGTATGGTATTGTATGGTATGGTATTGTATGGTACGGTATGGTATGGTATTGTATTGTGTTGTATTATATTGCATTGTATGGTATTGAATTGAATGGTATTGTATTGTATCGTGTGGTATGGTATGGTATGGTATGGTATGGTATGGGATGGGATGGGATGGCATGGCATGGCATGGCATGGCATGGTATGGTATGGCATGGTATGGTACTGTATTGTATTGTATTGTATTGTATTGTATGGTATGGTATTGTATTGTATGGTATGGTATTGTATTGTGTTGTATTGTATTGCATTGTATGGTATTGAATTGAATGGTATTGTATTGTATCGTGTGGTATGGTATGGTATCGTGTGGTATGGTATGGTATGGTATGGTATGGTATGGTATGGTATGGTATGGTATGGTATGGTATGGTATGGTATGGTATGGTATGGTATGGTATGGTATGGTATGGTATGGTATGGTATGGTATGGTATGGTATGGTATGGTATGGTATGGTATGGTATGGTATGGTATGGTATGGTATGGTATGGTATGGTATGGTATGGTATGGTATGGTATGGTATGGTATGGTATGGTATGGTATGGTATGGCATGGTATTGTATTGTAACCCACCTATCGTGTCTGTTTCTAGCTGCAGCTGCATCACAAGATGTTCCAGCCTTTGTGCTTTGTCCTTCAGGTCTGTTTTTCTTTCATCACTTTGACAAAACGATCCTGTTAAAACAAGAACTTGTAATTAACTTATAAACGTTTCCAACAGATATACAGAATGCAACAATGAGAGAAAACAGACAGACAAACAAACAGACAGACAGCCAGCCAGCCAGCCAGCCAGCCAGCCAGACAGACAGACAGACAGACAGACAGACAGAAAGAAAGAAAGAAAGACACACAGGAAAATGTGCAAAACACATGTACATCAAGACTACTGTCAGCAGACAGTATGGCACCTAAACTGACTGACAATCAGAAAACCCCAAAAACCCAGTAAAACATTTCCTTTACAAACCTGTAGTTGACTGAAGTTCAACTCCAGCTGATCATATTCAAGCCTCAAGACAGTGTCATTCACATTCATATTACCCCCAGACTCTACGTCTACTTCTCCATTAACCATCTCATCACGACTGTTACTCGTGTTCACATAATTTCCTCTTTCTCTCAAAGCGCTTAAGTGCTGTTCGAACGCTTCTCTCTGTTTCTCAAGCTCCTGAGCCATTTGGTTACGTTCTACCTCAAGTTCATGCGTTCAAGCTGTCAATACAGCAACAGCATACACCTAAAACCACCACTTCTCTCACTTATTCATACAATTTCAAGTCCCGTAATCATCACCTCAACCACCTGACTAGATGCGTCAAACATACGGTCGACATCATCATTCGTCTTGTGATTTTGTATGTCCACATTACTGCCAGATGAACTGTCTGATATTTTTGATACGACGCTGCTCTCGTTCTGTGTCTGATGATGAAGAGTCAAGAGCATGTTCTGCAAACCAGCGTTCTCAGCAGACAACTGACGTATCGTGTCCTGTATACACATACCAATATATAACAAACAAGACACAACAACAACAAACAATGAAATCGAAATACAAAACAAGACACAAAAATGCAGACTAGAGATCATCTATACTGTTCGTCTTGTCAGTTGACCACACCTTTGTACTCTCAATCAATCAAGATCGGTGAGACTATGTTGTTCTGTACAATAATGTACGGCAATACGCACACAAAATTCAACTGTAATCCGAATTCTTCGCTTGTTACAACAATTTGTAGTCAGTCAGTATGGCAACTCTCTCAATGATCGCTAATGTAGAAACCGTATGCTAAAGTAAAAACTCAACAAATTTACAGTCTTTCTCTGTCAACCTCCAGTCTGTAACAGAAATCGAAACCGACCTCTTACTGGCCCATTCCTACTGGTAGAACACCTGGCAAACACACTGTGTGTATGTAGTACAAGTAATTCAGCCTACCGCATCTCTTCAAACCAAACATGCTCAACATGATCCTATACAATGACATTCTAGCACACCATTGAAATCGTACAACAACATGCTCGAATAGAACGACACTCTAAACACATGATGAGGCTGCAGGCCCGTAGAAAGCATTTCAAAAGTGGTCCGGCCTAGTGTGCGCTAAGAGGACGTGGTCCAATGATAAGAGAGCCACCTTCTACACGCCAAAGAGTCTTGGACTGCATCTCAAACGTTGGAACTCTGGCCAGCACTTCAGCAGAGGCAGATCTGGGATGGGCAGTGAGAGCATGTTCCCCCTGGCAGTAGAGATTACATTGCCAAACAAAAGCTTTGAAAATTGCTGCTGCTAGGCATTCTATTGCAAGACAACTTCGAAGATTCAAGCATAGACAGTGATGACTACGACAAAATCTGACATAAGCACCTCTGGATCCGTTCTTGACTGTGGTTGGTCGCACACATGCAGAGGTGCTGTACAAGCAGACCTCTGACTAAAGTGGGTCGGTTCGTTCTCACTCCCACCCTCAAACCCCAATAAGTACGTGCCTGGTCTCTATCTGGATGCTATACTTGACAACACAAGCTGCTACACAGACAACCAAAGACAGCTGCAACCATACACCAACATGTACAAATACCACGACATGCTCTAGCACACCACAACGTTGAGATACTATGACGACACGTCATTCAATTAAAAAAACACGGTATACAGTGATGCACCTCAATCACACATCACTGTAAAGTTGTAGTTGTGAGACTCTCTTAATTGTTACCTGTGAGGCATACAATTCCTGTTTCAGTTTTTCTGTTTGCCGAGATACTTCGTCGTGATCAGGACTTACTGCACGAGAAATCTCTAGCGACTGACAATCACAATTTCTACGTTTCAACCCACCGACATCAACAATTCGTACATCAGCTTACCTGCTGGCTAAGATAACTATTTTCATCACGTAATTGTTTGATGTAACAGACAGTATGCTGTACGAATGACCGTCCAACGTATCAATTGTTAGCATCACCTCAGAAATAGTCACATAGTCTGTTGATTGCTCGTCCAACTTCGTCTGCAGCTGTTTGTTGTGATGCTCGTACATCTGGAGATCACTAGCCAAGTGCATCTTGTCGTTTGTCTAAGATTGCGAGAAACATCAATTTTGCCATTAACGTTGATCGTGTGAAGCGTTCTTACAACTTTGACAAATCCAGTCTGCACCTCTTCCAATTGTGATTTCAACTCCTTGTTCTGCAAGAGAAGTCTACAAACAAACAAAATTGTAATTTGTATTATGTGTAGCATGCCTGCGAGACAAACAAATAATAGTGATAGAAAATATGTTAACTAAACCAACCCTAACCAATTTGGTAATCCCAGTCAAGAAAGGCTAGTTTGTTGTACCGTATTTCTTTGATTCAAGGCTGGGGCGGGGCATTTATTTGAACTAGGGCTCCAACTGTGGCGTTTAAACGGGAGCGGCGTTTATTCAAGGA
>NC_085099.1:3322106-3342106 GCF_963422355.1 Corticium candelabrum
GCATGCGACAGACAGTATGCTGTACAAATGACCGTCTAACGTATCAACCGTTAGCATCACCTCAGCAACAGTCACATCGTCTGTAGATTGTTTGTCCAACTTCGTCTGCTGCTGTTTGTTGTGATGTGGTGATGCTCGTATGTCTGGAGATCACTAGCCAGCTGCATCTTGTCGTTTGTCTAAGATTGTGAGAAACATAACTTTTGGGAATAACGTTGATCGTGTGAAGCGTTCTTACGACTTTGACAAATTCGGTCTGCATCTCTTCCAATTGTGATTTCAACTCCTTGTTCTGCAAGAAAAGTCTACAAACAAACAAAATTGTAATTTGTATTATATACAGCATGTCTGCTAGACAAACAAATAATAGTGATAGAAAATATGTTAACTAAACCAACCCTAAGCAACTTGGTAATCCCAGTCAAGAATGGGTAGTTTATGTGTACCATCTTTCTTTGATTAAAAGCAAGGGTGGGCGTTTATTTTTAGCCAGGGCTTCAACAGCGGCGTTTAGATGAGAGCAAGAGTACAAGTCTTGGAAGAAGTCATGCGATTTTTCTTTCAAACTTTGAGAAATAGACAAAATGTGGCATCTATTCTAGGGCTGCGTTTATATTTATCTGTACTCTCAGATGCGCCGATTAAACATGGGAGGCGTTTATTCAAGGGCGGCATTTAATCAAAGAAATACAGTAATCAACAATAGATATCAAAACAAACAACAGATAAACAAGTTTCAGTACTGTAAACGACAAAATTTAATATTTTGTCATGCAACAATTTCGTCGAAGTCCATCAAAGACACTGTTCATCATGAAATTTTTTGTCAGTATCTAATACTGTAGTATATAGTACAGTATCACTATGTATACGCTAGTCATGTGTGGGTGGAAGGCACCTGGTTGAGTACTGAAAGGCACCCGGTACTCTGTCCATCCAACATTTGAGTACCATACAAGTCCTTACAATAAATACTTGAAATTAGAGCCATGGTGGTACTACTACTTTGCCATCAACACACACACACACACACACACACACACACACACACACACACACACACACACACACACACACACACACACACACACACACACACACACACACACATTTGCTACACACAATGTCACTGATCAGATAGCTCAATTCTCGTCTGGTGGCAGGCGACTAGAATCAAAGACTCGCTTTCTTCCAAACCCAATGATGCTGAGAGAGAAGCTAATACTGACTTGAGTTGTATTTGTTAGTACGTGAGTAAATCAGTGTACTAGATCATGTCATCACCATGTGCCTCAGACTCCAGCACACAAAAATTAGCACAAAAATGTTGCCCGAGTATTTAATTTTGTCAAAAATTCGTTGATTTACTAAACTCGGAGTCTAACCCAAAGTTAACCCGATCTAACCCAAGGTAGTGTGAAAGCGCTCTGAGAAACGAAAGGAAAGTAGTAGAGTGAACATACGATGGACGAAGAAAAAAGAGACGTGTATATTGTACCTCTCAAACGAGCCATGGTTTGATGCCGTTCGTCTTCCCCGCATGGGAGCAGTCGACCGAGACTACCGCGCGTCCAAGTCCAGTTGAAAACAGTCACGCTGAGAGAACTAGTTACCGACATTTCTCAGCCACGAGGTTGGTCAACACTGGAGCTAGCGAGAACAAACGCAGATCGCAGTGTGCGGACGGCGTACGGGTGTCTGAGATTTGATCCGGGACTCTGCATCTCTCCCTTTCTTCTTTTTTAGTAATACAAAACTGAGCTAGAGTGACACGGCGAGGCTGGGCTTGCGGGGGGAGAGGCTAGTGAGCATCACATAATGTAAGAGAAGTCTTGATCTCACTTTCCTTTTTTTCAGAAAGTGACCGAAGGGCGTAGTCTCGCGCAGCCAGCCCCTCCCCCTTTTTGTCAAAAAGGGGGAGGGGCTGGCTGCGCGAGACTACGAAGGGCGAGGGGCTCAGCTCGTGAGCATCACAGACGAGATATTCGGACAGCGACAGAGCTCTCAAAAGTACCACTGACGTGAAAAACCTGGACGTCACACGTGTGTAAGTACGGACTTGTTATATATATGATAGTTACGGGTGGACATGAGACTTGTGGGTGGCGACCGTGGAGTCCCGCCTTGACATATGACGCGTTATGTAGGCCAAAATTACTCTACTACATGGGAACGCCGGCAAACTCATGAGGACACCGGGTAACTATACATGAGCACACCGGTTAGCTCATTAGAACACCGGTTAACTACATGAGGACGCCAGCTAGGTCGTGAGGACACCGTTGACATACCCATTCGATTTCTGCTACCGTTGAAGTTATCATGAGTGCTCTATTAGACCGATGGATGTACATAGAATCTGCTGCAATCCATCGGCTACCTTAAGATTCTCAGTTTCGTGCGCTGAGTAGGGGTGCGCGCCCTTGACGAAAAGAGAATAAACTCTGAGTAGGTCTAGCTAGTAGTACAAATACAAAATATACCAGCTAGGTAGCGACCGAGTTTGAGAGCCTGGCGTAGAGCTGCAAGAATGGTGCTTACTAGAGCTTTACTTTCCGCTTGCGTCCGTGGTTTTCGTACCTCTACGCCTACAATGAGACCACGTGAGACGTCGAGTCGTTTGTCACATGTGTTAGTTGTAGTGACAGTAATTATTTATAAAGTAAATACAAGCAGACTGACAGGTAGAAGTCAAGTGTGAGGGCTATATATAGTGGCGGATAGAGAAGCAAACAGGCGAAGGGCTAGTCTTTTGAAGAACATAAAAATCCTCGCTCACATGTCAGTTATGGCTGATGTACAGCTCGCTACGCAACCATTTCACTATGGGCTAGTACTGAAATGAGCGTGACTCCTTCGCGGCGATCTTGCCTCTTTGCTAGCAAGCCAAATCCTGCTATGTCCTAACTCGTTTTTGAAACGAAAACAAAGCAAAAACGAAATAAAAAAACAAAGAGAGTCGAGAATTCCCATGCATGGTAGTTAGATTCCAATCTTTTCGTCTCGCAGTCTCTAGATACACCCAAATCTTAACTGGATGATGTTGCACCGCTGTCTGTGTGAATCGCTACTAGAAAGGCAGACTGCCAGCGGTTTGAGCTTACAAGTTATCGACCAGTACGTTTTTGGCCATTCACTTGTATTTACACTACAAGTGCAACAATACTCAAGCGTGATCATCACGACTTCTCGAGAGGAAATCTCGGGTCTAAGTCAGTTGACTGCATCTAGACTTCAAAGTGTACTTGCAGTTTGAGAGTGCTGGAGTTTTTAGTACATGCTACGAGGAAGTTGATCGGGGAGTGTCGAAAAAGACAGAAAAACCGGTTGCAAACAAGACCGCTTGCTCGCAGGTCAAATATACGTTTTGCTTTGGTAGAAATGTAGCTTGCACTGTGCAACATACTGATCCAAACAGTGTACGTCTCCGTCGGCCCCCCGCCCCGTCATTAGCAAAGCCAGCCCGTAACGAAAGTATTTTTGGGAATCCCCTCATTATATATTCTCCTACATCATGTAACCCGACTTCTTCGCGCTAAATTGCTTCACCATGTGCACGTGTGCTAACTTTGATATGTGGTATTGTCATGTTGTTGGCCTATATGTATAGGTGCAAAGATGCACATGTGCACGTGGTAACGCAACCGCGAAGAAGAACTGGCACTCTAACAGTATATATGGACTACACGCAAATCGCGTGGGAGGCTGACTGGCGTTGTCTAGCGTAGCTAATAAATAGTTATGCGTTTCTGCCTACAGGGGTGTTTCAGAGGACTTGCTGGTCGCCATGCACACATTAAAACAGACGTATTTTTCATAACCACTACTACTGACGTAGGTAGGCAACAGCACATGATGCATGAGATGTAGAGTTGCAAGAAGTAATTATTTGATTAATACGAGGATTTTCACGCATGTCTTTTAGTATAGTCAGTTGTCGTATTTCTGTCGTTACTTCTACGTAGACAATTATTATTTACAACAGCAAATTTATACACCCCTATCTATTTGAGCTCTGTTTCTAGGAACGAACAATTCTAATGAAGACGTGTTTCATCTGCTCAGCTTTTCTTACTGTTTCTATTGTCTATTTCCAACCATTCCTATTGACTCTTTTCGAAACAGCAGTTCTACTTCTTTTTTGGTATTTAAAATCCCACTTTCTTTCGTTACGTTCAACGTTTCGTCGTTGGTACCGTGCGTTCTGCAATCACGTTTTCCAAGTTGGAGTAAGATGACAGAAATCTTTAAAATCAATCACGTATTGTTTATATGTACGATAAACTACCCTGTTCTGTTTCTTGTAGCTCGTCCAACATATTGAAGAAAAGAATGGGCGGCCAGACAAACAATTAGACGACTTGACAGCGACTGGACGTGATTGTTTTCTTGCCAACCGTCTCATCACTCAGGTATATTCTAGACCTAAAGCATGTACATTGAGTATTTTTGGTACCGGTTAGTTGGACACGCCTGTTTGATCATTGCAGACACACGCGCATGAGTCAGCTAGAGGAGATGTCATCGTCAACATCGCAGATGTGACTGTCGTGCAACAAAGTCACTACAACATTCAAGATGTTGAGAATGCTTTGGTTGGACTTCATCCTCAAATGCACCATTACTGCTATGAGAGCCAATATTAAAATCACAAAACGAAACAGACGCAGGCAGTAGCTAGCGTGTTTGATATGCATTTGGAGAGGGATGCTCGTGGACATGCACGTGCATGGATATCTCAGTTGAATTTTACAAGGAATTGTTACAAAGTCAAAACTATATACGTTTCTGTACGCACATACGTATGTCTGTAGTATAATTTTATGTGATCAAACAAAATAGGCAGATCCAACAAGTTCGTTAGATTCCAACTTTTAGTTGACTATAAAGTTTAATTCTATCTGATGATCATATTCGAACCTTCAAACGATGTCATTCAGTTTGACTTCGTCAACAAACTTCATTGTTAACTAATTAGCCTTCCATTGACCATCGCATCACAAATGTTATAACTAATTTGTGTTCACGTAAAATTTACACAATAAGCAATTTGATGGTATTGTATTGTCATGCTAATGTTTCTTGAGCTCTCAAATTTATCTCTTTCACAGAATACCTCAAAGTCATGCAGTAATGACAACACACGTCGTAGAGTTGTTTCTGACTTCTAGGTTTAAATAGTGCTCTCTATATAAATTTCTAAACTTTTATGGAAGAATACGCGAATGTATTCATTTTCTAAATTTACAATCATACTGAATAAAGTTTAATATGAGCAAGACATGGCATACAGGTGTGTGTCATCTCTATTCAAAATTTCATGAGTGCATGCCATGGCAAATGATTGATACATTTATAATTGTTATCATATCACATGATCCAGACTGCACACTAGCTGCAACACTGAGTCAACGATGGACCTAAAAATTGACAGTCTCGTAGTTAAACATCACTTTGTATCGTTGGTGTTGAAATAGCTGTCGTTCTACAGTCTTTCTCAATTGGAAAATTTTATCTTTAGGCAGTGTAGATTAATTGGCATTCCTTTGAAAAACAACAAATCGTCAGCAGTTATTTCAGTTGTGGTTGAGCACGCCAACGTCTATTTCCTTTGCAATTGCAACCATTTCATCTTAAGTTATTAAAATCAATGAATTAATTTAGTGATCGTGCACTAATGGTGGCGTTGACTCCTACTTTATTCATACAAGGTTTTGTAGCGAACTCGCGACAAATTCTGCTCAACCCTCTCTCTACTAAAAACTCTTGGCAAAGAAAAACAGGACAGAAACAAAATGAGAAAAAGGTCTCTAGAGATTTTCACCAGACGACACATGTTGCTCTAGTCCTAGTAATATTAGTATTTGGTCTTTCTCGCCGCCGCCATTTACCTCGCTCGTCGCTTAACGTCCACGAAGCAAATAGCTATAGCAGCGGCGTAGCCTCGCAACGAAAAAGCAGGATCACTGTCACGTGATATCTAAATTTGCATGGGGTAGTTTGGTACGTCTAGCTATCGTGGCAGATCCAGATGGGAACGCGCGCTCTCCATTTGGCAAAGTTATTCTTTCTTTCACTAGCTAGACTTGACCCAGTCTCTTTCTTGTAAAAGATGAAACTGTAAATTCGTTCGACCTCTTCACGTGACCTCTAAGCAAGTGCCAATTTGTCCTCTAGACTAATTTTTGTTGTGAGCCCTTCTTCTACCTAGCTAACGGACAAATTTCAGGTAAGAGTAATTTATTCTTTACTAATTCTTAGTTTGTAACTACGAATACAGAGCCGCCATGCATGCGAAATGGGGACGCGCGGTGCAAGAACTCTATTTTGTATGACAACTCTAACTCCATGTGAACGATGCCGTTCGTGGTATACGTCTACGGTCTACTGTTGCGTCGACAATAACATCGTTTGAACGTAAAAGTTGTCATACCAAGTGCATGTATTCTGTACGTATTGAGACTTCTAGATAGCTATGCTATGCACCGCGTGTCCGAATTTCATCTGTTTACTTACATGTCGCTCCGCGTCATACGTGATAGTCAGTGCATGCATGTATCATCGACGTAGATAGATAATCATGCAATGAATCTATTGCATGCATGCAGCTAGAGTCATGCGCCTTGATTGGTCTACACTAATGCTTGCTAACTGCTGACTAGAGTAGACCACCCTCGCTGATTACTCAATACGGCACGTGACCCATGCGTGCATTTCCCAATGTCAGTCAATAAATTGTATATACGCGTAGGTTAAAAGCGTTGCTAAACCTCTGAAATTGGGGAGACCGGTGCTGGTGCTAGGATTTTTATCAAATCTTTTCTAGTGTCTGAAAGGCCGTGGAATTCCAGGCACATGCATGCGCGTAGCTAAACACGGTAACTGACTAGGGACGTGTGGGATGTGAATTATGTTACAGGACGACAATCTCGGGTAAGTCAGTTGACTACATGAAATTGATCGTTGCAACTCCTCTGGATTTGACGTGACTTAAACATGTCTAGAAAAAAAGACAGAAAAAAACAGATAGACAAACAAGAATGTAAACAATGCATGCCTCGTACTTGTTTTTTTTGCTATGCATAGGCATAGGGTAAATGTGTTTATGGTGTGTCCCAGATACACACATTTCTGTCTCTCTTGGTCATAGCCCGGAGACCGATTGTCGCAGTCGTTGCAATATACCACTCAGATCTTGAAGATGTTCTACAGCGTTAGCTCTTGTATCTGGGAGTGCGCTAGCACTCCTAGGGGATGTACCAGTAGTTAATATTAATCCCGATTTTCACTTCTAGATACATGTGTGTAGCTATAAATTAATTAACTAGATGCATAGCGGGTGGTTCCGCTTACGTCGAAGGGGAATTCCCTGGTCTAATCACATGACCTCAAAGCAAGCGCTGATAGCTCTTAACGTTTGTTGCATTGGCGCACGAACCTTTCCGCTAACATAGGCGCCGGAGCCGGTCCGGCTGGTCCGGTCATGGCCGAACCAGTTTTCAAAAATGTGTGCTTCCGCCAGAGGCTATTTGCTGCAAACTTCCGGTCTAATGCTATAGCTAATTAAATAATTAATATATTTCTTCTTTTCGTCCAGTGTGTGATTCTTGATGCTCTAGTTAATGCTTGAAAAGTCTATTCTTGTCACGTCTTGACTGTGTTGATCAGTCATGACAGATGTCAAGACAATTCAAACCTACGAGTTTATCAAATCACGCGAGTAGCCACGCCATTTGGCGCGCGTTAGGCCGTACCAGTGTTCTGGCGCGAAAGTCAGCTAGTAGCGACTGAATAGTTCAGCGCACGATCCCTCCTGCTCTAACGGACAAATCTCAGGCAAGTCAATTATTCTTTAATTTACTATTGGTATTCCTAGAATATGATTGACAGAGAACACGTAAGTAGACAAAGTTGTCGTCTAGATACGAACGAGAGTTTTTGCACAGCGAATCTGTATTTCTCTGTATTTTTCTGTCGCTATTTAGAGTTTGTCGTAGTTTCAATCCTACCAAATGGTATCGCTGATAATGATCTGAGGCAGTAGAGCTACCTTTTCATGTAGACTCGTAATCAGCGCTGCTCATCGCTCCTCCTAGCGCGCGGTGTACGATGTTGGCACGTGCTTTTGTTCCACACGTAATTTAAATAAAGATAACATTTCTGTCTCTTGATCCTAAGCCTGGAGACCTATGGTCGCAGTCGTTGCAATAGACCACTGTCAGATTATGAAGATGTTCTAGAGCGTTAGCTCTAAGTCTTGTATACGTGTGCATGTGTAGCTATTCATACGTCGAAGGGGAATTCCCTAGAAGACTTATGCATTTCCTAAAGAATTCGATGGCTCTCCCCCCCACCTAATCTAAGCAAGCGCTGATTGGTCCTTGCACTGGTGCAAACAGTCCAGCCCACGCGCTAAGCAACACAGAGACTAGTCTGCAGCCCACGATCCCCTCCTGCTAACGGACAAATCTCATGTAAGTCAGTTATTCTTTACTATAGCTACTAGTTTTCTTAGTTTGATAAGATTGACAGCAGACAGCCATTCGAATGCGGACGCGGCGCACAAGCTCTTTCTCGTACCTCTAGAGTTCGTCGTAGTTGCAATCCTACCAAATGGTATCGCTGACAATCTATGATCTGAGTGGTAAGAGTGAAAGTAATGATCTGGTGAACACGGCAGGACACTCCGATTTCGACTGACTGGCATGATGACCAGCATCACATCCTACGCGTATCAGATACCAAATTACCTCCAAAGTTGGTGAAGACGGCTGCTGGTGTTCTAGCTTTCATCAAATCCTAGCGTGTTTAGCTAACATGAGTCTAACTTCATTGACGCTACCATATGCATGAATATACATCTTTTATACAAAACGCTTGGCTAAAACAATGGCGGATGTCCATCCCACGCAAGCGAAAAATAGCCGAGGCTTTTAATTTTAAGACTGACCCTTCAAACTTGAGAAAGACGCGACGATGGTGGACTCATTGTGAATTGTGCCTGCACCGCTGTCTTACGTTTAGATAAAAAAACTTACCGGTAAGAACTATACAGTTTGCATGCTCGTCAAACCTTGTAGAGCAATAGTGCATTTGTGTCAGCTAGACTAGATCTAGCCTAAGTTAAGTGTAGAAAAAGCTAATTCGTCGCTCAAATAAAACAGAGATGTTTCTGGTCACGTAACTGATTGTTCTACGAATATGATCGAGTTGATATCAGCAGCGTGACAATTCACGTTCTTAGTAATACACCTCGCTGTTCTGCGCAGAGGGCTCGTTCGTACGGTCAATAACCTTGTTTTTGAACGTCATACTCACGTTCAACAGTTGTGCATGCGTAATACATTGCCCTGATCATGAACGCAGGGGTGAAATGTAAACAAAGAGCTGAAGGTCGACTGCACGGATGTCGCCGTCTCCGGCAGACCTTCCACGAGATTTACCTCTTCTTGAACTGCAGGAACACCTTGACACTGCATCTAGTTAGCTAATTAAGTAGGCGTACAGTGTAGCCCCGCGGTCACGTGCAACGAAAAAGCCGAGCGACATGACATCGGACAAGGTTGAAAACAGGAAAACACGAGTTTCCGTCACGGCATTGTTTTAGTCTACTCGACGACCCTCCAATTGGAGGAGTATTATTAGTGTAGAAAGTAACCTCTTTCCACAACATGTCATCACAGTATCTATATCTATTGTATATCTAGTCCTCGCTGTCAAAATACAAATGTATTTTTCACTGATGAAAGCTTATGTTTCTACCCTTGCATTTTCACGTTATTTTAAGATGGCGCCTCTATTCCGTATGTGAAGTTTCTAAAATTCACTATAAATCTACCTCTGCAGCTCCAGACTTGCCATTTTGTACACTGGTAGTCGTCGACGTTACCCGTCGAGCTGCCATCTTAAAAAGCTTGATATCAACGACCAAAGGCGGTCCCTTTTAGGACCCTCCTCATTCAACATCAATGATCTAGCGCAAAGCCTAGGCTACAGCAATACGACCACACAAACGAAATGAGAAGATGGAATGGCCTAAACTCTACACGGTTTTAAGCATTTCTCACCTATGGAAGGAAGAAATTAAGTACAGCACCACAATTTGCAATAGCAGCCATTTTGGTCGCACTCTTATACATACATGCATATGTAGAATTATGAACTGCACACCTATATTATGTACTACGCTATATATTATCATCTCCACCAACCCCTACCACAAAACACATAAACCCTGGCTTAGTAGCCTTCTTACTAACAGCAAACTCCCGACATTCTATGGCTATTCTATTCGTTCTACTGTGATATAGTCTAGAGCAGTTGTGGACTGAACGCAAACAGAGAAATACACCACACTCCTTGCAATAACTCCGCACGTCTGCCCTCTTGCCTTGGCAATAACAATATATACAACTAAATAAATACAGGTCTAGGAAGCAGTACTACTGAACACAGCATGCATCTGCCCTCACCGGCGCGCAGGGTGCTCATAAAACATAGGAGTGTGGTGCATAGGAAGAATATAGGAAGCCGCAGAGGCAGCGACTGGATCTTGTGGTCGACCACCTCTGTTAAAGCGATGTCGTTGGGCTTCCTGTTTGGCAGCAACCGTTCTTTGACCAGAAGCTAAATGGTGTGTTCCAGATACATATACACACATTTCTGTCTCTTCATCATAAGCCCGGAGACCTATTGTCGCAGCAGTTGCAATAGACCACTGTCAGATTTGAAGATGTTCTAGAGCGTGAGCCTTGTTGCTCTTTAAACATGTTTAACGTTAAACACGTTTAGACTCTAAACATGTTTAGTTGACAGCGTCTCCACTTGTCCATTTATTTCGGGCTATTAAGAAAATTATCCGGGACTTTGTTGTACCGCGCGAATTCGTTTTTTGTGCACCAGACAATCGGAGATCGTCTTCTGGTCGTCTGAAGGACAATCAGAGACACACAAGTCTCTGTATTCGCCGAAATCGCTCTCTCCTGACATTCAGCATCAGTCTACGCACTCTCTGACATTGCGTAATTCTGTCCTCTTCCAATAGTCTTCAAAGAAAGACAAAGAACAGTGCGAAAGAACTAACGACCATTGTCGTGGAACGCGCGTTGCTATCATATGACCGTTAAACCTAAACCACTTTTGTTAAACTACCTCTTAAACATGTTTAGCAAAAGCTGTTTAGGTTTACAGTTAAACAGGTTTAATGCTAGTGGAGACGCGTTATTCTTAAACATGTTTAGACTTAAACAGGTTGTAAACATGTTTAGGCCCTAGTGGAGACGCGCCCTAAGTGTGCATTTGTAGCTATTTATACCTCGAAGGGGAATTCCCTACATTGTAAGAAGACCGAAATTGACTATGCGTGTGCATGTGTAGCTGTTTATACCGCGAAGGGGAATTCCCTACATTGTAAGAAGACTAAAATTCGACTCCACCTAATCGCGTGACTCTGCAAACAGTCCAGCCCACGCGAAGCCACATAGCTAGCCTATCTATAGCATCACATCAGGCACCAGTTCAGCCCTTCTGCAGCCGCCATATCTCACGTAAGTCAGTTATTCTCTACTATAGCTACTAGTACTCTTAGTTAGATAGGATTGACTGCAGAGCACCATTCGAATGCGGACGCGGCGCACAAGCTCTTGCTCGTACCTAGCTAGAGGGTTCGCTCGTGTAAATGTACAACTTTACCTCCGGTCGTTTGGCCGGTACTTGGTACGCTACAAAATGGTATCCCTGACAATCTATGATATGGGTCGTTACCGTAAGAATGAAGTAATGGTCTTTATGATGAACACGGCACGTGACTCCGACTCCGACTCCTAAGTCATACCGGCCCAAAGGAAAGCGAAAATGGGCGTGGCTTGTGTCTGCATCGCTGTTGTACGTTTAGATAACAAAAATTTACCGGTAAGAATTATACAGCTTGCATGCTCGTCAAACCTTGTAGAGCAATAGTGCATTTGTGTCAGCTAAACGAGCTCTAGCTTAGACGGGAAGTCCAACAAAAATGAACTTAACTTGTATGAGTAGATCTTACCAAGACAAATCGATCGATATAAGTTACTCCGCTATCTTTGCTTTTGTATAGGAGAACGAGCGATGTTTCTGTGATGTGCAACGCCCACGCGCCTACTCGCGGATTAAGCTCCGCCCACTGCGAACGAATCAATGCGTTTAGTATTACGGATGACTGCTATTGATATATCGAGAATGACGAATGTGAATGCGAAGATATTATAAAAATCTGCCTTCCTGCCGTCAGTGGTTCCTCTTTAGAGTAAAATGGTGTCGGTAGAGCTGGTTCTCCGCCAGACTTTGAAGCAGAATTCCTCAATACCACGGCTTACCTAGAGAAAGCGCTTGTACTTGAATATTTGTTTATCTTTGTTCTTTTAATATCCGAAGAGAAACGTTCAGCGCGCCGTCTGGCGTGTGCTACAGAGGATGATCTTATTTTTACATCCGGGATTGTACACTTCTACCAATCAGCGGCAAAAGAAAGTGAGCAGACCGAATGTGAAAATAGGAACGTCCTCTGTAGCACACGCCAGACGGCTCGCTGAACGTTTCTCTTCAGATATTAAAAGAACAAGGATAAACAAATATTTAAGTACAAGCGCGTTCTCTAGGTAAGCCGTGGTATTGAGGAATTCAAAGTCTGGCGGGAAAACAGCTCTACCGACACCATTTTACTTTAGAAAGGAACCACTGACGGCAAGAAGGCAGATCTTCCTAATATCTTCGCATTCACATTCGTCATTCTCGATATATCCGTAGCAGTCATCCATAAACGCATTGATTCGTTCGCAGTGGGCGGAGCTTAATCGAACAGGAAGCGTGGAGCAGGCGCGTGGGCGTTGCACATCACACGTTCTCGTATACAAAAACGAAGATAACAGAGTAACTTATACCGATCGATTTGTCTTCGTAAGATGTACTCATACAAGTTAAGTTCATTTTTGTTGGACTTCCCCTTTAAGTTACGTGTAGAAAAAGCTAATTCGTCGTTCAAATAAAACAGAGATGTTTCTGGTCACGTAACTGATTGTTCTACGAATATGAACAAGTTGACATCAGCAGCGTGACAATTTACGTTCTGGACGATAATCACTAGACATCTCTACACTTCGCTGTTCTGCGCAGCGGGCTCGTTCGTATGGTCAATAACCTTGTTTTTCAAACGTCATACTCACGTGCAACAGTTGTGCATGCGTAATACATTGCACTGATCATGAGCGCAGGGGTGAAATGTAAAGAAAGAGCTGAAGGTCGACTACACGAATGTCTCCGTCTCCGGCAGACCTTCCGCGAGATTTACCTCTTCTTGAACTGCAGGAACACCTTGACACCGCATCTAATTAGCTAATTAAGTAGGCGTACAGTGTAGCCCCGCGGTCACGTGCAACGAAAAGCCGAGCGACATGACATCGGACTAGACTCGTGCCCAGTCCTCCTCCGCGCTAGGTTGCTTACACCACGTGCGCTAGCTGTCACGTGTGTATAGGTCCATGTGGTTTTACACGTGTGGTTGGCCTAAGCACGGAGGAGGACTGGGACCATGCTTCGTCATGTCAGGGGCGTAGGAAGTAAATGAAAACCGGTCCGGCCTAGCGCGCGCTAGTGGGCTGGACAATGTAGCGCACGCTAGTAGATGGGCGGGACAACTTTAAGACAGACAACTACTTCGACAACTTGCTAGACTCCTAATCTCACAGGTCTGCTCCTGATTATAGATGCGGCGGCTCTGAGATGAACGGGTTTTTTTAGCGGCCTCGGACCTCCGTGCATTACCTGCACACATCTTAGCCTCGCATCGGCTGGGTCTCCGAGCCTGTACAGTACCTTCAACTGACGTCTGGAGAACGCAAGGCCGACGCACAAAGTACTGCATGAGCAGAAATATATTACTTATTTAATCGGCTATACCCTTAAAACGGAAGTTGATGCCATTGAGCGTCTGGCGAAAGTGCATATTTCAAAAACCGGTCCGGCCATGGCCGGACCGGTCGGACTGGACGCTACGCCACTGCATGTGACATCCTTTGAGTCTAATTAAGTTATTTAGCTCTGCCCGCTGGTCTCAGCTAAGATTTCTAATAGGTTGCTAAGGCTCTGCTAAACGACACAGAAGGTGGTAGATTAGCAAGAGCCTAACAACTTGCCTACAACCGGTCAGTCGCCTGGCCTCACAAATCAACGCCATCATGCACATGCACGATCCTCTTCGTAAAACTGCGCCGGCTAGCAGAGTCTAGAGTAGGATAACGCAGCCCATGACGGACATATTTCTACATTTGACTACCTTCACAAATCTAAAGCAGATCTAAATCTAAATACAAATTCAGATTGTCATACACCCAGATGTGTGTCTCTTTCGTGAGCTGCTGTACATCCTGGTAATCATTCGCCAAGTTCTTTAGTTAGACGTCGCTAAACCTGTTGATATGATTGTGAGACACCAAGATGGTTGAGGTCTGTAATTGCTTGTTTTCCTGTACCGCGAGCAAACAAGCATGTAGGCTGTTAGGAGTGCAATCCCACTGCTTTGGCGATCTCAGAACTTCAGTGCCACAGTGCCGGTGATGAGAGCCTGCAGGCGTGTGCTGTCAGCCTCCTCGTTGGCTTTCCCTTTGACCAGCGCTTGCAAGATGCCAAACAAATGAGGGCTTTGACGACGCATCGTGTCTTCGATGTCTTTCACGGAGAAACGGCGTAAATCTTGCCACGAAACAGGCCCTCGACCAAGAGAGCAGCAGTCGGACTCCCGCAAACGTTCGATCTATCTCGACAGAGTCGTTTCTACTAATTGCCAATTGATTGGCGTCTCCGCATAATCTCTTGAGACATGTTGCTTCGCTGGAGTTGGACAAGTCCCACTTGCTTGATTCGAATCTTGTCGATTTCTCCTTGTGACATCTACAGGTCAAACAGGCACTCTGCACGTGCACACCTCTTGTACGCAGTGCATATCTTACTTGCATAAGGCGAGGGGTGATTCCGCAAGTCTGAAACGTCAGTAGAATGTGCTATAACTCCAACAGAGACTGGTGCGAAGGCAATACCAACGTAGACGTATGTTCTGGTGGCATGGTCCATCCTGTGGCGAGCTTCCGGGAAAGCTTACGAGCCACCTCGACGTGACTGATATTAGCTTAAAATTGGTCCAACAAAATCTGCTAGACGTAACTAACAGGGACGCCTGAACGCGGTGCTCTGGCAGACACAGGGATCAGGACCCGTCGCAGCCTTTTGAAAAAGAGGCTTTACCTTCACGTACTCGTGTGTGTGTGGCTCGACAGGTATCTAGAAGGTCTAGGCGCGCGCGAATGGACTTGCACTTACCATTGAGACCGCTCTTCTCGAAAGTCCTTCCCTGGTCGCACTCTCACGGACAACGACGACATCAACAAGTTATCGGCACATAATGGCTTAGTGGCTCTCTAATTGTTGTGTACTTAGTCTTTCTAATTGTGTAATCATGCATTACAAAAGCCCTCCTACGGAAACTATCATGCTAAATAGAATTAGTATCTACCAATCATGTCACGCCATTTCGGTCACGTTACAAACATGTTTGTCACGTGACGAAGCATGGTCCCAGTCCTCCTCCGTGCTTAGGCCAACCACACGTGTGAAACCACATGGACCTATACACACGTGACAGCTAGCGCACGTGGTGTAAGCAACCTGGAGGACTGGGCACGAGTCTAACATCGGACAAGGTTGAAAACACGAAAACACGAGTTTCCGTCACAGCATTGTTTTAGTGTACTCGACCACCCTCCGGTCTTCTTCATTTCGAGGAGTATTATTAGTGTAGAAAGCAACCTCTTTCCACAACATGTCATCACAGTATCTATATCTACTGAATATCTAACCCAGGTCCCTCGCTGTCAAAATACAAATGTATTTTTCACTGATGAAAGCTTATGTTTCTAGAACAACTAAGCGTATAATGAAGCTACTCGCGCAATACCTCTGTGCGACATTTCTCATTGCTTCCTCCGTCGACCTGCTTCTCAAATTGCTTCTTCTAACGACGTCAGTTCTTCTCTGCTTTTTTATATCACGTTTGATTACTCGTTGTCTCTCTACGTTTCAAACCGATGTTTCCCAGTTCACAGTAAGATTACGAATCTCTAGAGCAAATTAAGTTTGACGTTGACTATTGTATTCTGTTTGTGTGTAGATAACCAATGATTGTAAAGCAGAAAACAGGCAACATGAGACAAAGTCGAACGACATGACAGCAACTTCACATGATTGCGTTCCTACCAACTATGATATAATCACGCCGGTACTGTCCACATAAGAGCATCCTGTTTAGCAGTTGGTTTGACATGCATATTTAGATGAAAAAGAAAAAGATGAAAAAGAAAAAAGAACGAACTGCCATCATCATATATAACCAGCAAACAAACTACTACGTCCAAGGTGTGCAACATGCTGCAGTCGGTCCTAATGCTCAACAGCAGCACATCTACAACGAGGTGTGGGGATAGAACAAATGTCAAGAATAAATGCAACAAACTTTAATGTGGATGCTGTAAACATGTTTGGTATGCATTTGGTAACAATTTTAGACTTTCCAATACATTATAAGTTACAATACGAGAACTTCTTTACCACAACTGCCAGTAAATGGAAAGAACGTCACTCGTCCCACCGATGGATCATACGTATAAATATTTCCCGACGGCCTAGAAGAGCGTCCCAGCTCTTGCAACAAGTCAAATATTTGACGTTCTCGAAACTCAACGGGTGACAACGACGTCACGTGACCACTCTCTTCACCAAACACGTCTCCCTCGTCTTCTAACGAGCTCTCGCTCGCTTCACTTCCATCGTGAACAAGTGATGGCGTCAACATCCTAGTGTTACCTTCACTATCATTAGGTACATGTATCCTAGAGTCTTGCTTTTCGTTGACCAGCAATATCATTAGTTGTTGTAATTCTCTCACTTGAGTCTACAAAACAATGATTGTTTAGTTAATACATATAAAGTTGACATACAGGGAGATGTGATGTAACCTGGATGCGTGTCTTGTCAGCGGTAAGAGCTGCTATCAGCTCGTCTTTCTGTTCAAACTTTGTCTTCAGCTGGTCACGTTGTTGATGATACAAAGAAATGTACTCACCTAAACAGTATGTACAGGTTGTAGAGTATGTTGGGTAGACGTAATTGGCATGTATTGTATTGTATGGTATGGTATGGTATGGTATGGTATGGTATGGTATGGTATGGTATGGTATGGTATGGTATGGTATGGTATGGTATGGTATGGTATGGTATGGTATGGTATGGTATGGTATGGTATGGTATGGTATGGTATGGTATGGTATGGTATGGTATGGTATGGTATGGTATGGTATATGGCATTGCATGGCATTGCATGGCATTGCATGGCATGGCATGGCATGGCATTGCATGGCATAGCATTGCAATGTATTGTATTGTATTGTAACCCACCTATCGTGTCTGTTTCTAGCTCCAGCTGCATCACAAGATGTTCTAGCCTTTGTGCTTCGTCCTTCAGTTCTGCTTTTTCTCTCATCACTTTGACAAAACGATCCTGTTAAAACAAGAACTTGTAATTAATTAAGTAACGTATAAATGTTTCCACCGGATATACAGAATGCAACGAGAGAAAACATGACAGACAGACAGACAGACAGACAGACAAAAAGACAAAGTAGTTTTAGTTGTTTAGTTTAGATCATCATATAACTTGTAATAGTACTGATTTATGAAAATATATGACAAACAGACAGATAGACAGACAAACAGACCGACCGACAGACACAGGCCTAAACATAACACACAGAAGAGAACCCAGAAACCTTTATGAAGGAAGCAATTCTCGTCCTGATATCATAGCATTCGATGCCCAATCTGGATATGATATCAAGCTGGACATATCTCTTGCCCACCCGTGGAATGAGGACATCATCTTACAAGCCTCTAAGGTGGATGGAGCCGCTGCTGCCAAAAGAGAGTCACAGAAGACGGAAAAATACAGCAGCAAAGAGATTGATGCTATGGGAAATGCATCCAATTGCATCCCTCTGGTTTTTTAGTATTACGGCCGCTGGGAATGGAAAGCACACCAATTTCTACATCATCTGTCCCTATTATCTGTAGATGAAGATGGACACCCAAACAGTGGTGAGTTCAAGACATACTGGAGACGCTGCCTGTCCGTTAGCCTCCAGAGATACAACGCACAAGTGCTCTCAAGAAAACTATGTAGACTTTCTTTTAGCAAGAACAGTTGTACTGCTTATAGCGTACAGTTATTTAATCGTCCTACGTAGTAAGCGGCCGTAAGGGTTGCCGGACATTTTTGTAGCATGTTTTCCTTTTCCTTGCTGGAACCATTTAGAATGTAATAGTGTTGAAATTTAAATATATGTATTGACAGACAGACAGACAGACAGAGACATACAAACACACAGACACAAACACACACAACACAGACACACACGCACATGCACGCGCGCACACACACACACACACACACACACACACACACACACACACACACACACACACACACACACACACACACACACACACACACACACACACAAACAGACAGACTTAGACAGGAAAAATGTGTATAAAAACACATGTAAATCAAGACAACTGTCGGCAGATAGTATGGCAGCTAAACTGACTGACGACCAGAAAACCAAAAACCAGTAAAACATTTCCTTTACAAACCTGTAGTTGACTGAAGTTCAACTCCAGCTGATCATATTCAAGCTTCAAAACAGTGTCATTCACATTCAAATTATCACCAGACTCTACGTCTACTTCTCCATTAACCATCCCATCACGACTGTTACTCGTGTTCACAAAATTTCCTCTTTCTCTCAAAGCACTCAAGTGCCGTTCGAACGCTTCTCTCTGTTTCTCAAGCTCCTGAGCCATTTGGTTACGTTCTACTTCAAGTTCATGCGTTCGAGCTGTCAACACAGCAACAGCATCAACCTAAAACCACCAATTCTCTCACTTATTCATACAATTTCAAGTCCAGTAATCACCACCTCAACCACCTGACTAGATGCATCGAAAACATGGTCGACATCATCGTTCGTTTTGTGATTTTGTATGTCAACATTGCTGCCAGATGAACTGTCTGATATTTCTGATACGACGCTGCTCTCGTTCTGTGTCTGATGATGAAGAGTCAAGAGCATGTTCTGCAAACCAGCGTTCTCGGCAGACAACTGCCGTATCGTGTCCTGTATACACATACCAATATATAACAAAAAAACACAACAACAACAAACAATGAAATCAAAATACAAAAACGAGACATAAAAATGCAGACTAGAGATCATCTATACTGTTAGACCATTCATCTTGTCAGTTGACCACACATTTGTACTCTCAATCGATCAAAATCGTTGAAACTATGTTGTACTGTACAATAATGAACAGCAATACGCACACAAAATCCAACTGTAATCCGAATTCTTCGCTTGTTACAACAATTTGTAGTCAGTCAGTATGGCAACTCTCTCAATGATCGCTAATGTAGAAACCGAATGTTAAACTAAAAACTCAACAAATTTAGAGTTTTTCTGTGTCAACCTCCAGTCGGTAACAGAAATCAAAACCGACCTCTCACTGGCCCGTTCCTACTGGTAAAACACCTGCCAAACACACTGTGTGTAGGTAGTACGAGTAACCCAGCCTACCGCATCTCTTCAAACAAAACATGCTCAACATGATCCAATACAATGACATTCTAGGACACCATTGAAATTGTACAACAAAATGCTCAAATGGAACGCCACTCTGAATACATGCTGAGGCTGCAGCCTCGTAGGAAGCATTTCAAAAGTGGTCTGGCCTAGTGTGCGCTAAGAGGATGTGGTCCAATGATAAGACAGCAGTCTTCTACACGCCAACAGTCTTGGACTGCATCTCAAACGTTGGAACCCTGGCCAGCACTTCAGCAGACAGATCTGGAATGGGCACTGAGA
>NC_085099.1:3352106-3354606 GCF_963422355.1 Corticium candelabrum
GGACATCGATCTGGCGACGGACGCGACGCCCAACGAGATGATAACCCTCTTTCAAGCTCAAGGAATTCGCTATATCGAAACCGGTCTGCAGCACGGCACTCTGACTGTGCACATGAATGGCGGCAGGGACTACGAGATCACTACACTGCGCGTCGACCGCGTCACCGACGGCAGGCATGCGCAGGTCGACTTCACCAGAGACTGGCGCGTGGATGCCGAGCGAAGAGACCTCACAATCAACGCGATGGCGCTCGGTATGGACGGTACACTCTATGACTACTTCGACGGACGTGGAGATCTAGAAAGAAGACGTGTGGCGTTTGTTGGCGACGCTAGAGCGCGGATTAGCGAGGACTACCTACGTATACTTCGATATTTTCGATTCTATGGTCGAATAGCAGAGAGCGACGATCGACACGATCCCGACACTCTGGCTGCTATCGAAGAGTCACGTGATGGGCTTAGAAAAATAGCCGCTGAGAGGATTTGGGTCGAAATGGCTCAGATTTTGTGTGGGAACTTTGCTCCGAGTTTGCTTGCATTGATGTACAGACTCGGAGTAGCTGACTGTATCGGAATGCCTCCCAAAGGAAATCTAGAGGAATTTGGGATTATCTGGAAACGAATGAGAGCCTTCCGGTCTAAGCCCATGTCACTACTTGTTAGCCTGGTTGTAAACCTAGACGACGTATATCAACTGGTTCATCACTGGAAATTGTCTAATCTCGAAAGGAGACTCGGTACTTTCATTGTGTCTCACCGAGAACCAAATCCAGATGGAGATTTGTTGAAACCCTATCAGGACTTACTGATGAGATCTCAACCAGAAAGAAGAATAGAAACCAGAGAGAATGTTGTTGAACTGCTTCGTTACCTTGGGAGGCCAGAAATGGCGAAGGAAATGGAGACTTGGCGGGAACCGGGATTTCCTGTCAATGGTGGTGACTTGAAGTCACTAGGAATCAAACCGGGACCGATTTATAAAACGATTCTTGAAGAGCTGAGAGAACACTGGATCGAGTTAGACTTTAAACCTTCCAAGGAGGAAATATTACAAGTGTGTAGGGATCGATTTAGTGTTTCACTCTGACTAGTTTCAGTGTTTCTGTTTCTAAGAAGTTTGAATATGTACATAGCGTTTGATTAGATGTATCTCACTGAACTTACAGTATCACATCACATCTATTTTCAAGTTCACATGACTCATTTTCACCATCTTGTGTGATGCGTGTGTAATCTAGTCAACCACTTCCTCAGTCACGTGACCATATAACTAATATGTCTACCGAAATTGTAGTTGAGGGTCAAGACTGTCTGCAAACAATCAAACACGAGATATACAGTGTGCTACTAGTACACAATAGTCAATTACTAGTACTATTGCAAATGCTTGTTGCCTACAATAGACAACAGACAATAGTATTGTCTGTTGTAGATTGCCTACGATAGACAATATTTATAGCCAACTACAAGCAAATTATATCTTGGTACACATGACTGTTTTTCCTACGTCATGAGGCTCTTTCAATCTCCGTATCTCATGTCACATCTGATCATGACATATCTAATCTTCTTCATACTTCCAGTGTACTATTGCAAACATGTACATGAGGTCACTTCCCATCTCTCTTGTCCTCTTTTCACTCTTGTTGCTCATTGTTGCTTGCACCGATGTTGGCCTGACAACGCAGAGAGGAGCAATCGCAAAGAAGACTACTAGCAGTATGCAAGAGAGTTGCTTAGTTTCAATTCTTCTCGAGTAGAATCTGCAGTAGTAGCAACAGTAGCTTGTTCATCGTGTTTTGATATAGGAAATCAATGCCCTTCTGTTTGCAAATTCCGCAAGAAACGATTTCCAGACTTCCAAAATGGAAATCGTACATTTGGTGAGCAATTGAGTCGCGAGAATTCTATAAATAGATTGAATCTTATCTGCTGTTGTATCTATGTATGTAGTGATTGTAGCTCTAATACAAAAGTCACAAAGAATCGGTACATGGAGAGTCCTTACAATTGGACATCTGAATACCTACAACTACATGAGAACAGGAAGTCCCATTCCAGTCGAAACAAGAAGGATATGGGTTCACAAGAAAGCCAATCAATGCACTTGCTTTCGTCTGAAAAAAAAGGGTAAATATTTAATGGCAGGATATGTCAAGCAGCCTCGTAACCCAGATGGCCCGATGTTGGTCCTCAACGAGACCTCGGCAGTTTTGCGATACAAAGACTCGATAGACATCCGAATACAAAAACTGCTGCACAAAAATTGAGGAGAAAAATCGAGAACGGATGCACATACTTTCAGAGATAATAGATTAACATATCTATTAGTTGCAGCAACGCTGTTAGAATAGAAACTGCTATAAACTACAGCAAGAAAATACATCAAATGACAGAGTGCCGTACACTAGTCTCAGTAATCTGTCCCACGACTTATGACCTCCTTGCACGTCGGCCGGAGATACAGCGTATGCTCAAACTGAGCCGTGTAGCAACC
>NC_085099.1:3362106-3377106 GCF_963422355.1 Corticium candelabrum
GACCAAAGTCTCGAACAGTTGTAACCGTTTGAATAGCCTCTTCATAGATATCTCTGGCCTATAGTGTGTGTACAAAAGGTATTCATACGTAGCAAGCGATACGACAACACAATGACCAGATAAGGAGTTTGTACATTGTGGTTACTTAGCAGAACAAATTCTTGCAAAACATATGACGAACAGTTGTGGATCCAGAATTTGCAATAGGGGGCCCAATGACCTTCCAGCCTAGCCATGCCTATTTCTAACATTTGAGAAAGGCGATTCTAGTAAATATGTTTATAATATTGAAACTCATTTGCTTACGAGACTAATTTACAACACTAAACGCTGCCGGACATCAGTCTAATGTGTCTAGTCATTAGGACACAAATCATGCTACTGCTGTAAGGTCACTCCAATATGATTCATTGTCCCCATTTCCCGCCCGCACCCTTTCTTGAGATTGCATGCTTTCGTTCATTATTTGATCACATGCTAACTATTACAAACATGGGACAGAATCACCTCACTCAAAATGGTGATCGTGAACATTTCTGTGGTGTGCTCGTCGACCAAAAGTATTCTCCTTTCATGGAATATTGCCAGCACAAGTGACCTGGAACACTCCGTTTGTATATTTTCCACGATTTTATATATACTGCCGCGTATTCCCAGCGTGTCTGAAGTGTCCTATGATCTGGTGCATGCGGAAGTGGGCAGTAGCAAAAAAATTTGGATATTACGTGTGTACGTGGTGTTGAGCAGTCATTTACATCATCCAAGCAATACCCTCAGTGCGGAGCATACGCTCATCTTCCACTTATCAATAAATAACTGACTCAGTGTTCTCCCTAGGCGTCAAGACATCGCGGGCCGCCACGCCTTGGCTAAATCTTACAAGAACACGCCCATTCCCGCCATCCCTTGGCTAGCGCCGCCACGCCTTGACTTATGCCCGCCACGCCTTACTATCTGGTTTGCGTTTTTCTTGTATCTATAAAACAACTGTTGTTGTTGTGGAAAGTGCAAAAGCAACGTAATAGCGATCGCTATGTCCAAAATATACTTATGACGTTGTTTCGAATCCGATCCGACGTCATTTGGTGGTGTATTCGCCCACATTCCAATCCGTATGTGAGTCACGCCCTCGGCAGCCGTTTGTGCTGTGGAGTCGTTATTGGTGCGTTGAGAGAATAAAAAGTCGCAAGACAAAGTACATCTATGCATCGAATTGTGTTGTTGAAGTGACAGCCCAATTTCTCGTTCTTCTAGTGGCGTTTTTGGCACCTACGGAAGCTGATCTGGGAGGCGTTACCCTACACAGGATGTAAAGCCTGGTTCACAATATTGACGCCGACGTCGACGTCGACAATAGAAATGAATCCTATTCCAGCGTCGACGTCGGCGTCAACATCAAAGGATGCCGCCGACGTCGAGGCGGTTTCTTTGAAGTTTGACGCTCAACTCAGCGTCGGCGTCATATTGTGAACCAGGCTTAAGACAATGCACTGATTACAGACGCCAAAATGCGCTTGAACAGCATCATCCCAAAGCCTAAGTTAGCGAAAGCATTGCTCAGGTTAGTGTAGACACGTTCGCAGTTTCGAAAAACTTGTAGATCTCGGCGAGCACGCCAATACGCTGCGCACGTGCATGTCTCTACTTCTAGCATCGATATCGGCATGGAAAATTGTCACCGACTGCTTAGCGAACTTGTCTACTAGTGCTAAGTTACTAACTAAAGCTATTGCAATCGATTTTGTGATTTGTATTGGCTTGGAATCTAGTGGAAGATGCAGGTTTGACATGTACGTATGCAGATTACAAAGTAGCCCGGATGAAAATCGGGGCGATAAAGGGTCGTGCTGTACTCTGTCCACGCATAGAAATATTGTACAGCTAACATTTTAGACTAAATTCAAGCACCCTATGTTGCTTTAGCACTGCACTGCAAAGCCAGCAAATCCCACTCAGATGACCACGCCCATGTTTGAAATAACCACGCCCACAAGTGCGTTCCATTTAGTCACGCCTACACCACCACGCCTATGAGATATTCTGGGGAGAACACTGCTGACTATTTTAAAATTTGCTGCTTCTGTGAGGACTTAGATGTGTACTGTAGTTGTGCATTGCTTGTTTGCTGTTTGTGTATTTTAATGAAAAACATACTCTCAACACCATTTTAAATGAATAAGCAATCGCCCATCTGCATCCCCTTATGCCTCCTGTTGTTATTGAAAACAATGAATCATATTGGAGTGGACTTAGCTGAGTGTATTTGGTCAAGGAAGGCTAAAGGGCTGGCTGGCTAGGGGGAGGGTGGGTGGGCCACCCCATAGACCCATGCCTGCACAAAGTAGTTTACTGTAATTGTAAGTCTAAAAGTCTACAATACGTGTATTGCTGGTCTCTTTAGAATGCACCATTGATGCCCATCCCTTTCTACCTAGTAATGTACCACACAGATATGTACTACCGAAACAGTTTGGAGAATACCCAAACCAACCAAAGAAATGTTCTTGACGAGCGGACATTGTGTATGTATGTAATACATCGTACTAAAGCACTTCTCCTTTTGAAAAGTGATCAGCTCAACACATGCAAAGAAAACCAAACCACCATAACAAAACACATTTACCATAAATCAATAAATTTTATAAGCCAATTAATTTCGTAAATTTTGTAAACTGCAAAAAAATTTGCTAACTTAAAATCACTAACTTTTGTAACCCAAATATCCATGCACATTTTGTGACCCAACTATCCATGCAGATGCACATACAATGCTGTCTGAATAATCGTCTTTATTGTTTGGGTTGGGCAGAAATGGTTTTCTCAGCTCATAGTAGTGTCCTGAGAAATTGGCTTTTGCAAGCCAAAAAATCACAGACATATTGAGAGCAAAGTAGGCATGTCGACAGGCACCTACCCCAGACCTCATAACTCTCACAATTTCGTTGTGAGACTCACAATCTATTTGTGCCCAATTCTCACAATTGCCAAGCCTTGCTCCTGACAAGCCTAACATGGGACACTCTGACAGTCGTTTTATGTAGCCCCATCTTTCTGGACGTAGCGGATTCTTTGAACTAGCCTCTCTTATATGGCTCTGATTGCTTGTATCTCAGGTAACCGAGCAGAGTAGCTAACAACAACAGTAAAAGTAACGTTTGGAAGTTCAAGGAGAAGCTTGAAGCATGAACAGAAACTTAGAGCAAGGCCAACACGTAGGCTGTTAACCATGCCTACTTTGGACACATTTAATGGGCGTGGTCATTTACAAAGACAGTCCCACTATTCGGTGTGAAGAAAAGTTGAGAGGTCTGCTACCCGGATGCTGATTGAGCCTCGTCACTTCCACACACGTGTGTGTTCAAGACGCACGTGTTCAAGATGTGAAAAGTTTCCAACATTCATTTTTATGAAACAGAGTTTGCAGCAGTTTACAAATTGTTTATATACAAAATTTTATTCATTTACAGTACATAATCCTTTTCCTCTTAATTTCAATTTGTGTCTCCTTGTAATGTAATATTTTGCCTGATCCAAAGCATAGCATACATAATCTGCACTCATGCCTTTGTTGCCCTCAACGATGTGACACAATAGAATTTCATTAGATCCAGTCTCAGTCCGTTCTCGTCATTCCCCAGATTGTCAATCCTCGGCAGAGAGAGACTGGTTTCAGACCACTTACTGACGTCACTAAATGCTGCCATTAGTGTGCACTGTGTGGCAGCCAGCCTCTTCCCCATTTCAACATCTGGACGGGTGGGGAGGCACACTTCCACATGCCTGGTAATCACCCTTTCTGTGGTTGCAAAGAAGTGGTGCACATATCGCCAGGAAAGCGCTCCTATTGCTTTCTGTGCATTGTCGCATTGATCTAGGAGTTATCACAGTTTTGGAGATGCGTTTTGTCTTTTGTCGGATGATCTAGAGTCGGACGTCTTATGCAAATTTTTCGGTAGGAGTTTGGCTCCGAGAGCTTCCGAATCTGATGCAAATGGGTCTAGACAAGAAACGGTTGAAACACAGTTCATGCGTTGAAATGTAATGTGTACTTGTCTTTGACAACGTACAAAACTGTTGGCTGCTTGGTTTACATCTTGCATAAATTATTGGCTCCCGGGAGCCGTTTGTTGGAACAATATACGTCTGATAAACTCTGCGTCGTTGTAAGCGCCACTACAGATCAGTAACAGAATCAAGAGATCGGTAACGAGGTACAATAATGGCAAGCATTTAAAGCGTGTTCACACTAGTCTCACATAGTCAGACCCTTTTCCCGAGTATGATGCAGGACAAGGGTCCGGCTACGCGAGACTACATTCACACCGGGCCTAATCATGATTAGTTTGGCATTAGTGCACTAACGCCACTCGTTCACACCGGTCCTAATCATGATTAGTTTAATGCCATTCTAACAGCGTAAAATGTAGTATTACAACCGCATTAGTGGCGTTAGTGGTTGCACGTGACTTTGGCACGTGAGGTAGTATACAAGAAGAGCATGCCGCCGATGTTTCTGGTGTGGTGTTGTATGTTTAGACGTACAAACGCAGCAACAACATGACGACGTATACAGAAGCCCAGGCAGATGTATACTACATGCGTGCCTGTACATCGTGTGACAACTTGCTGCCGTCCCTGAAGGAGCTGCCAGAGAGAAAGCAAACTAAATGTTTCCCTCTCCAAAACCTAAAGCAATGGATTCATCAAGACAATTCACGCGAATTCTTGCCGGATATGAAGGATAAAAACTGTTGAGGCTAATTACACTCATGTGCCCACGTGACTTACTAATCATAGTTAGCGGTGTGAATGCGATTGTGCTAATGTTGGCCTAATCATAGTTAGTCCAGATGTCTGTGTGAACACGATCTTAGTCACTAAGTGAATTTAATGACGTCAGTAAGCGGTCTGAAACCAGTCTCTCTCTGTCGAGGATTGATAATCTGGGGAATGACGAGAACGGAGTGAGACTGGGTCGAGTCTAGAATTTCATTCCAAGGTCAAATGCCTGCACATTCATGCAAACATGCACATGCAAACACTAACATTCATGCACATGTAAGCACTAACTATTCACTAATTAACACAACGATGGGTGTCACACCATGCCTACCGGCTACAAACGTCGAATGACCATACAATCACACAACGAATCAAACGCACACAAAATCATCAAACACGTAGACACAACAGAACCTTTTCAAAATGTGCACTCCTGATGAAGTAGTCGGCAAGTGAACACCACAACTGTCCAAGCTGATCTGTAAACCGACGAAGACCGCCACGAATAATAGCCTCAACAGGCATACTCTTTACTTTGTCCGGATTCTGAGAAATCAAATCACAAAGCTCGTGCCACAACTAAATACCAACAAAATCAGTACAACTTAAAATTCCAATAACTACAACTTTGTCTACCTGATGATTCGATTTGCCATTTTTAGATACAAAATCTTGCTACACACAGAACAGTCAAACAATTTTTGAGTTGAAAATGTCTTTGTAATTGAAATAAATTTGTACCTGGTTAACGAGGTCTGCTAGCCGTCTTGCTGCTTCGTCCAGTTTGTCAATCGATTTCAGGTAGTCGATATACATTTCTGCATCTTCAGGCATAACCTAGAATGTTAGACCACACTAGTAGTAGTCCAAAATCAATGAAGTCTGTCATACAAAATGTGCAGTTTGTTCTAGATGTGTCAAGCATGTGTGCATACTGATTTAAGTGGATCAACTGCCTGTTGTGCATGTGTTGTAATTGTAGATTTAGAATGTTACTTGTTGGTGTGTGTGTGTGTGTGTGTGTGTGTGTGTGTGTGTGTGTGTGTGTGTGTGTGTGTGTGTGTGTGTGTGTGTCACTGTGTGGTGTGTGTGTGTGTGTGTGTGTGTGTGTGTGTGTGTGTGTGTGTGTGTGTGTGTGTGTGTGTGTGTGTGTGTTCCATCTATTGGCCAGTTATAAATAAATAAATTAATAAATAAATTAATAACTAACTAACTAACTAAATAACTAAAAATAAAAAATAAATAAATAAAAAAAACAGACAAACAAACAAATAACAAACAAACAAACTAACTAGTCCAGGTGCATCCACATTAATTATGGAGTTTGTGGTATCTAATGCCATTGTACTAAAAAATTTACATGATATCCAATACAACTAACTAACTAAATAGATTAATAAATATTTATATATGCCTATTATCACTACACCCCAAGCACCCACAATTTCACTTAAACTGCAAGTGTTTCTCTGTACCTTTAAGTATCTTCTGTAAACTGCAATGGCTGTTTCTTGAATCGGTTGAGAACGAACAAACTTCAAATAGAGAGGCCAGATGCGAGAATGTTGAGTGATGGGAAGGGCAGCCAAAGCTCGATCAAACGTATGACGCGTTCGTGTTATCTTCTTCTGGTCGATCAAAAATTGACAATAATCAAGCCAAATGCGAGGCATCTGTTAGTCAAAGCAGAAATAGTGACTAAACGAGTAACGAAGCAAAGCATGAATTACCTTGTTTAGAAACACCAGAGCTCTCTCAAATGCATTGTTTACTTCTTCAAAGATGGGATCTGTGATACATCTAGACATACATAACTGTTACTGTTGTAACAATGAACTGATACCAGACAGACAGATAGACAGACACACAGAAAGACAGACAGACAGACAGACAGACAGACAAACCAACGAACAGACAAACAAACATACAGACAAACAGACAGACAGACAGAAAAACACACAAACCAACGGACATACACACAGACAGACACACAAACAGACAGACAGACAGATAGCCAGCCAGACAAACACAAACCAGACAGACAGACAGACAAACAGACAGACAGACACACAAACAGACAAACCTACGGACCGACAGACAAACAGACAGACAGACAGACAGACAGACAGAAAAACACACAAACCAATGGACAGACAGACAGACAGACAGACACAGACACACAAACAAACGGACAGACAGACAGACAGACAGACAGACAGACAGACAAACACACAAACCAGACAGGCAGACAGACAGACAAACAGAACAAACAGACAGACAGGCAAACACACAAACCAATGGACAGACAGACAAACAGAACAAACAGACAGACAGGCAAACACACATACCAATGGACAGACAGACAAACAGACACAGACACACAAACAAACGGACAGACAGACAGACAAACATAACAAACAGACAGACAGGCAAACACACAAACCAATGGACAAACAGAAAGACAGACAGACAGATGACCCACATATTTGTGAAGAGGGTAGCTACAGACAGACATTTACAAGACATATATAGGCAATACTCTTCGATACAGTGAAGTAATTCAACGACATACACAATAACAATAACATTAAACAAATTAATTAATTTGTAATAAGCAATTAATTAATTAATTACTGTAGCAATAATTAATTTTACTGTACAGTTGAGTAAGTTTACCAGCTGTGTATTAACTTAATTAATTAATATACATATAGTAATTAATATCATTAATATTAACTAATTTGCAACAATGTAACTTTCTCACTTTCTTCGTAACTGTGTTCTTCTCAGCTTGAGGTAATTATACCACAACTTGTAGCTACATTGCACGTGACAGAACGTCGTCAGGAAAGTTCAGTACAGTACACTGTGCATGTCCACATGTGACTCGTCACGTGACTCACCTGCCCGGCAATTCTCGTACTGCTCGTTCGTAGACAATATTGATGGCTGGCTTGGGAGCCTTGCATTGCAGTTTGTGGTTTATGAGGCGTTGCCAGGCTTTGACAGAGTACGGATTGCGTAGAATGTCTTCTTCAAACGGTACATCCGATTCCGCCTGCGCAAAACAATTTTAGTTATCTTGCTTACGTCTACATAACGTGTTGTGCTGCACTCACGACAGCAAACGACGAGAAAACCGCTTTCTTTGCTACAGGCATAGTGGTTGGTTGATATCAATAAGTTAAGTAAAATCACGTGACTTACTGGATTTTGTATAACATTTTAGACGAAAATGGCAGAAAGCTGTTCTTTTAAAAAAATTTTAATAAGCGTTTTATTAATTAAATCTTTTGTCAATTATTTTTAGGTATTGGCGCTACATGGGTCTGGGAGGCCGAGGCTAGTCTCGAGAAACCGCGGGAACTTTGAGTTTGTGATAAGGAGGTTTCACGAATACATGCTAATGACGGTGTCGACAAACATAATTGGAGGTATTCAGGAACTGCCAATGCCATCTAGTCGTTCAGAAACTGTCGATCGTGCCACTTCAATATTACTATCGAATTTTAAGATTTTATTTTTAATTATAAGTTAACGCGTGTGACAAGCCTTTATCTTAATTAATAAAATTTTAAGAGTATTTGTCAAATATCAGACAGCCACAAATTTAATTAAAACTACAATTTTACTGGTTAAAATTTAACCTGTCTGTCTGCCTGTCTGTCTGTCTGCCTGTCTGTCTGTCTGTCTGACTGTCTGTCCGTCCATCCGTCCGTCCGTTCGTCCGTCTGTCTGTCCGTCCGTCTGTCTGTCCGTCCGTCTGTCTGTCTGTCTGCTGTCTGTCTGTCTGTCTATCTGTCTGCCTCTCTGTAACAGTGTTTGTTTGTCTGTCTGTCCGCCTGTCTGTCTGTTTCAGTCTGTCTGTTTCCAAAATCTAGTAGCAAGCTTTCGTGAGTCTCGAATCGCGAGAAGGAAGAGAAGTCCTAGCGTTATCACACCATCCTAGGTAACCAACACGGCAGACTCCGAGACAACAGACAGATTATCAATACGTACAACCTTCTAGACTTGCTATTACTACACCTAGACATCCAAACCAGGCCTGCATATGCATGCCTTCAAACATTGCGTCTTTCATATTTCATTTTCCGGTCTATGTTTCGACAGCTGTCAGCGCTGGATCCAGGAAGTTTTGAAAGAGGGGATTCACAGTTAGCAGTTATTTATAGCATTACTAATTTTCTCTTTTCTAATGAAATCATATGAAATTATTGAACCACGCCTATTGGAAAAGAGGGGGTTGCAACCCCCTGAGCCCATCTCTGGATCCGGCCCTGGTTGTAATTAATTATCTACTGTATATGTACAGCAATAATAGTGTGCAAGATAGCTACGTCGTGTGTATCGTCACAGTACAGTACATAGGCGTAGGAACTGAGGGGCCCGAGAGGGCCATGGCCCACCCAATATTTAGCCTCCAGAGCTGTATCAATGAGGCGATTAGACCCCAATTTGGCGTCCCCCCCAATCTCACCAAACTTTCTACGCCTAGGCAGTACATTAGCTATTTTAACTATAATTCAATCTAGGCTAGCTAGAAACGATTTTCAATCCCACACATTACCAAGCAGTTGCAACACTTGCAAGCCTAGAGGCCTAAATTACACTGGATTGCGACATTGCATTGTTTTATATTATGTCAAAAACTAGCCCTATCACCGTGACTCACGTAGATGATGACATAGCGTATCACGTGACACACAGGGGGTAAGGTTACAAACACGTCCGGTTTACTCTCGGCACTCATTTGTCGACACAAAGAGCCCACAATGGTAAGATTTGTCGTTTCCGTGCGAGTTCACAACGGAGTGACTTCCAATCTTTCCCGCTAGGTGGGTTAGCAGCGTCGGAACGCCCTAAAAGTCACTGTACACCCTACCTAAGTCTTTCCTACATTCCCCATGAACGCAAACGACATTGCTAGAGCAGCGTTCACGCTACAAGAAGGATACACATCGATATTTTGTTTGATCGACTTCCCCTACTACATCCTAGTGCTCCTCGTCGTCATTGCGTCACTGCTTCTCGCCTTTCGTCTAGTCGAACAAGTCGCAAGAAGACTGGTGGCAGAGGTCTGGGGACTGTACCTGATCTTATCCAGACTTGAGGTCTGCTGTGTCCAATGTACATGTACTAATGAGTAACAGTTGAGATGTTGTTTATGTGCTATTTTTGTTAGCAATGCGAGAAACCGAAAGAACGCGAAACGGGAAAGGTTCCCACCTCCTTGTTGACATCTGGCAAGCCATACGATGCACATCCAGATCAACACGATCGCAATCATCAGGTTATTTTTTTGGATTTTTCTGAGTAAGCCGCATGCATTAGAACGTTTCCGTGTTAGGAGGTTGGCAGAGGTGATGTGGCGCCTCAATCGAATGTGTCTTACACGTTTCTTGTACGAGATTGTCATTATGTGGCGGCCGGAAACAATCCGACAATCGAACATGTTACAAAATCGGATTCTCTTTCCGCATCCGGTGAAAGCGGAAGTTCTCTAGACAATCAAGGTATTGCACTCGGACTGTTGCATAGTGTGGAAAATAATTATAACGGTAGGACACACGACAATGTCCCACCGAATGTGTTGTTTGTCTGACCAAATGCTGCATCAGTGTTGGGACGCGTTGAGACAAAACATCCGTTAGTACGCATATATTTAGTCTCTTAGCACGTGATGTACGTTTCAATGGTGTAACTGTTAATTTCATGAACTTAATTAATTAAGGCCGGTCCACACTAGCAGAATGGACTTCGATTGGGCCGAATTGTGCTGATCTCGATCTGATCGGGTGTTCTTCACACTGCAATTTGAAAAATGATACCTCCGCAGCCTCTTGTTGGGTATCACCTGACTGGTGACTGATGTGTATGTGTGGGTTCTTTGCTTGTGGAAAGCATCGATACAGTGACGCAAGGTGAGCAAGAACGAAGATGAGAGGGCAGGGATAGATGTTCCGACTACACTCCTAGTGTACGTGAAGGTAACACCCATCTATTTCTAATTGGATTCAACCGATCGTGATCGAAACCACCTCCCAATGTGGATTGGATTTATCGTGATCCAGTTGCAAGTGTGGACAGCGTTGCGGTCAGATTGCGATCCAGTTGCCAGTGCGGACAGGGCTTTAGGTGCCTCCTAGCATGCTTTATCTACAGAAAACCTCAGCTGCCTTTAATGCCATTTCTCCCTTGGAAGTTGATTATCAAAAATTACATGCAAAATGGCTGCACTAGGGGAGGCACTTAGTTATACATGCAACACTAGACAAGAATGTCCTACCTAGGCTCAGTTTGTCCGAGCCAAAATAATTACTTATTGTCCACACTGGTTGTATATTTAGCCCAAGCGCGCATGCGCTAGGGTTACAGTAGTACCGCTGTGGACAGACCAACGACCAGCCATTGGAGTGCAGGCTGCAGCCCATGCACTCATTGTTATCACTGGTGCTATTAGCATACCAGATGAGGACAATTGCACGTGCCAGTCAATGTGTCCAGCCCTCTTCTCACTCTCTTTATGTTTATTAGCAGGTGCCAGCACAGGTACAGGAGCTGTTCTGTTACCTATGCTATCAGTTGAGGGTTTAGCACTTAAGACTTTAGTGCTTTTTATTGGTTAATTTATTGCATTTGCAAGGATTTGGCTAAGCAAGTTTTGTCTTGTGTAGGACACAATGCACACTTGTGTTCTGTGACCAGCAAGAAGTTACAGTATCTTGATCAAGAGTGGTTTAAACCAGCAGCTGATCATCTCTTGCATATGTTGACATTGTGTGACAAGTGGGTTAGTTATGACTTTCTCTCTGGTCTTCGTTTTGCAGGAGATGATGGAAACACACATCTTACTGACACGATCGCCCATTTTGGAAATGGAATCGTGGATCAGTGTCTTATCCCTTTGCTTCAAAGAAGGGGGACAGTTAAGACTCACGTGAATAATGGTAAGATGGAGGTTGCCATTGTCGACCAGAACATTCGGGCTAATGTCGGTGGAGCTCCAGCTGCTCTTCCTCCCACTAGACTACAGAGAGATGCAGCAGTGACGTTACACTCTCTGTTGTTTATGTCGCTCACATTGCAGCCGAGCAATACTTCACTGTCTGTGCATGTAGAGTCTGTCAGACATGCCAGATACTTGCTTTCTCTTGTGCACAAGATCGAGGGTTTACTCACACCAAAGTGTCTCATTCCATTGACACTCAAGATGATCGAACCAGTTGCACGATTTGTGGGCATGACAGAAGCTGACACATATGCCAGCTACTGCCTGGGACTGTTGCTGTCATTCTGTTTGTCTCAGGTTTGCATCACACCACAGATCGATCCTTCCCTGCACAGATTACATCTAGTGGAAGCAAACCTGCTTCGTGCTCGACAGCAGAGGCGGCTCGGGGATCCAAAGACATCCGTTCAGTTTCTCGACGCTGCTGAGAAACTGTTCTCTGACATTCCATCATACATTTGTGATAGCGACTGTCTACTGTCGTTTCAAATAGTAGTGACTCGTGCTGAGACTCTGTCATATTGGGGCCACTATATAGAGGCACAAGCTTGCCTGCAGAGCATCGTAACGTCGGTGGATGCCGTGAATGTAAGTCATCAGTGCTATTACTGGACTACTCGAGGTGGCGTTTGTTTCTACTTGAGCGATTATGAACAGTCGGAGGTGTGCTACCAGCATGCTATAAAATGTGCCGAAGAGGGTAATCTAGACTGCTACCAGAAAGCCCTTATATTTGTTCTGGCGGCAAGAGTGCCGACTAAATTCCAACCAAGAGATGACAGCAAGGACTATGCCTTTGCTCAGTTAGCTATCGCCGAGAAGCAATGCATAGCTGCTCGAGACCTGCTGAGCTGCCATGTTGGAAGGCATCGAATTTTGGGGGTTCTCGATCGGACATGGGCTATGATATTTACTGCCAGAGCGATTCTATCACACTCATCAGAACAAGGCATTCTGTTGCTGCAGGCTATCCAGTATGCCTTTAATGCTCTGGTGTGTCTGATGAATGAGTACGGAGCGAGGAATGTAAATGTGGCAATGACTGTACAACTGGCGGGTGATATAGCTGCCCATGCGGTCAACGTACTCGAGCACGACAAACACAGACAGAGTGTTATGCTAAAAGTGAAGCAGATGTATGGATACTTCTCGAGTGCTACAAATCAGTCAGATCCACAATGCGAATCTTTACAAGACATATCGCAGTGTTTCTATAGACAAGCCTTCTCTGTGTATGAACAGTGTTACAGTAGCCACCCAGCTTGTGCTACTATTATGTCTGTGTTGAAATAGTTTGAGACTGAGCCACTTCATTGTTATACTTTAGAGCCTCTAGGTCATATATATATACGTCTTATAGCTTTTGGGAGAAATTGAATGTAGCCTAGAGGTTAACTTGGAAGCAGGTTGAATTGAACTATTACAGCAACTCCAGTAGGCGTGAGCATGACGCTCTACAGTGTACTGCATGGCAATGCACAACTGTACTGTCCTTTCATCACCGTTTCTCTTCACATTGGACGTCGTTGTCTAGGCTCCTGTACAGGATACGAATTACTATGCATTAAGAAGCTTCAAGTTCCATAAGCGGATACAGGCAGGGCATGGGGGTACAGGGTCATGTGGTACGGAGTCATGGGGAACGGGGACATGGGAGTACAGGGTCATGAGGGTACGGGGCATAAGGTACGGAGGCATGGCGGCATGGGGTACAGAGGCAAGGGGTATGGGGACATGGAGTACGGAGGCATAGGGTTAATTAATTAACTTAATTAACACCTGCACGTGCGCATGCTCACTGTACAAGACACATCCACAAACTCGATTTCATGCCTCCGCAAATCCTGACTCCGCCACTGCAGTTCATCGCAGAGAAACCTCGCCACTTGTGCACGAAAGTGTAGCAAGAGTAAGATGAGAAATTACTTTTTAGAATTAAATCAAGGAGTGTACTAGTTAACTTACATTTCTAAAAAGTAACAATGAACGCTATCATCATGTACGATACGCATTCGCAGTCATTGACACGGTACTGTGCGTTTTCGTAGGCTGTAGTATGGAACGTACTGTTATTCCAAAGCTCTACCATCATTTAGTAAATTGCTTCGGAACCTTAATTAGTCATACGGCCCGCACGACACGTGCCTACTAGTATCATACTATGCATGCATGTACCGCACTCGCCGTTGCTGTCCGTCTCACAGCAGTCTAGATCAAGTATTACAAGTGCAATGGAACCGTAATTGTAAAGTGTTGATTCCAGCAAGTGTTACCTCCAACAGCGTCCGTGTCGCTATGACAAGCAGAAAAGACATCCACAACCGAGTGCAATGCATTGACATACACTGTATTCGCCAACACAACTACACAGACTAGACATTTCCGGCTACGTTCAGCAGCGTAAGACTAGAACAGAAACACTCAAGTCCTGTAGGAAGCCACAGCTCATAGATCATCTTCATCATCTAAACACCAATCACTAAATTAATTAATTACTTAGAGAGCCGACATCACGTGATGTTAATCAGTCTAGCGGATTTCAGTCAGAAATTGCCGCTAATGTTATTTGCTTGTCTACATGTACACGTTTCGTCCATCTATGCGCTCGAGACGTCTCAAAAACGTTCAAACGACCCAAATGTGATGACCTTCGGACACAGCTCACAACTCGGTAGTTGAACATTTGAATGTGCACAGTCCGTGCATCGAAATTGCGTGTCCGCTGCCGGTAAGTCAAATCTGATTTCAATGTCTGTCAACTTGCAAGACAACGTGAGCTCTTTACAGCTTCTTACTTTGACTACTAACTCTCTGCGACCACATTGCCATTTCAAGCTAGACTAGCAAAGACCGCAGCCAACGTTACAAACTGAAAAGGAATTCTGTCAAATATCAAATATTTTGCTCTCGTTTTATGATTCTACTGCATGGTGGTGATGAACGCCAATGTCGCTGTGGCAAAACGCAAATTGGTTCAGTGTACAGATTTCTAGCATGCTATTAACGAGCTGTGAGACGTCACACTGTTACATGAATGGCTGCGCGTTACAAAAAAATAATGTCCTTACCGTCCAAGTTTGCAAAAGTCTCTAGAAGTGCTGTTTGCGTGTGTTACTACTGTCTCGTATTCTAAAGCACATACTTACCTCGTTGCCATCCACTTTGTTGCCATCCACTTTGGAACCAAATGTCCGCTCCTTTCTTGGGCC
>NC_085099.1:3382106-3389606 GCF_963422355.1 Corticium candelabrum
TGTACAATACAACTAAACACTTCAAACATTGGACAGCTTACTCTCAGCTACTACACAGCCAAGAGACTCCCAGTCACGTCAAAGTTGCGTTTTCTTGTTCTACATCCTCTCAGGCACATGATTGCAGAACATAGAAGAGAGAATGCTAGACGACATCGTATCCAAGACATGACCGTGCTGTATTATGTGTCATGCTTTCAGAGATTAGAGCAGGCAGCCTCTCTAGACATTTGCTTGTCAAAGGATTGGCACCTTCTGTGCATGAGAAGACGAGAGGCGTAAACGATGTTTATTCTATCTGTAAGAGACGGAATTCGTATTTCCTCTTTTGGTTTAAATTTTATAGCATGATGGTAATCCCAATGATCTGGATTAAAAACTTGAACATTGAAGTAAGTCTTTTGGAAGTGGCCTCCCCAAAATCCACAGGCAGAGAGATGTCTAGCCTTGCTTTATTATCTCGGCAATTTCCTAGTTGCGGTAAAATTTCTCCAGAAAATGGATGAATATATGGTGCAATCTCCACATCATGGCAAGTATCAGATAGCAAGGTTCCTCGAAGGTCTTGCACCTCATTTTGTTTTATTCTGATTTCGTGTCGTCATCACCCTCCAGGGAGGGTAAGTGGGGTCTTTACCCTCCATTGGGCGCCCACCAACCCAGCAGGTAAGTCCCAGAGAGGTACATGTTTCCATGTAATCCATATGGTGCTGGTAACTGGCTATTGATTATTGATTGCGTGTGCTACGAGGATTTCGCCAGCTCTGAACAGCACACCCAGTAGATATCAATGACTACCAGGAAAGCACTGATCCTCATTGCCACGAGGATCGGTGCTTTCCTAGTAGTCATTGATAAACTATTAATTTTGTATTTCATATAAAATTAATTTTACATATTTATGTTTTTATTAATTTATATAATTTTTTATATAATTTCCATTTTTATAATTCATTAAAAACGATAAATTTTAACATCATTGTTCCACCTTAACTTAACTAAGGTGGCGGTGCTAATCAAAATCTCTACCAATGATCAAATCACTTGGTAACTTCGTCTTTTTTCCTTTCCTGTAGAGCCATTCGAAGAAGCTGCGTAAGAATTATCGTTTGGATTTACCAGGTGGGAGATGTTAACACACGGTGTTTGTTGGCAGGTATAGCCTTCGTGTAGGCGAACTCAGTGAGCCAGTTTTTACCGATTCGGGAATACACATCATTCTCAGAACAGCTTGAGGCGTCTCTTGCTGCACAGATGACTCTGATATGTAGTGCAATATGCTTTTAATATGATCGACATCCTATCATTCTATGAACTCGAGGCTGATTTATATGACCAGTTTGCTGTACGTGGATTGGTACACTCAAATTCTATACCAACTTCTATGCTGCTTAATAAATCGTAATTTCTGACCTTCGGTTCTGATGATTTGCCGCCTATAATGGGCAACCTAGCAGCTTTTTGGAGCAACACTGTGAGCTGCTAGTATATTAATTAATTAATAATTAGCTTCCATTAAAATTACTATATGGCACCCCTGATGGTCCATGTACCGTTCATCCATTTCGTTTTCAATTCTTGCAAAATTGAATATTGGATTAAATTGAAATCAATAGGATATTTGCTTGCACTTCCATTACATTGAAAGTAGAAATTTGATCGACGAGTCGATTGAATTTATTTGCAGACTAAGTGAATATTGAATTCAAACTTTTTAATGTCTAATTTTTTACTTAAAAATTAGATTTCATTTTTCAATCTCGATACAATGAAATGTTGAACGAAAGTGATTTCATTCAATTTTGGGACCAAATTAATATCAAATTAAAATTAAAAATTTGGTCTAAACATTGAATGTACTGTACACAATTTTATTCAAGTTTGGGACCAAATTAATATCAATTGAAAATTAAAAATTTGGTTCAAAAATCGAATGTCAACAGTTTCATTCAATTTTGGACCAAATTAATATCACATGAAATATTAAAAATTTGGTCCAAAAATCGAATGTACGGTTTTAAATTTTTGTGTACAATTTTTCCATTCTTAACTTTGACAAAATTGAATTGGAAATTGAATATTATTTTTATTTTAATATTCAATTTATTGGAATCCACCTCAGGGCCACTTCTCTTTTAAAATATGGATGTTTGACAAGAATTTTTTGCTGACAATTATGTTGGGCCTGTTAGTGGGTTTATGTCGGTGAGGTAGTCAGTTTAGTTGGTCTTTCCAATGTCCTTTCTAGTGGCTTGATTGCAACACTAATGAAGGAACACACACTGAAATAGTGAATAACTTTGGTGTGTGTACCGTACCTACTTGGAATGATCAACATTGGAGTTATTGTGTCTTCTTGAAGTCATCATTACTAATGGAGTATTTAGTTGCAAGACTCAATTATCAATCTTTTGCTCATTGTTTCTAACCTGGTGTGTGTGGTGTGTGTGTGGTCATGGACTCTTAGGTATACTAGACTGGTAATCTGTTGTTCACAACTGCATGGTTTCTTATTGTTTTCTCCAGCTGCAGGAAGAAACCTAATTTGATAAACGTAATATGTTATGTTGACACTGCCTGTCAAAACACGCTTAATCAAACCCAATAATAAGCCAGACAACAGCAGCATGCCACAGCAATACTGTACTGGTACAGTATTGGACAAGAAATTTCTATTGTCATCCTATATCCACTCTGTAGAGTTCACCAGATGAGGGTACATGTACAGAGTACCCTGTATGTAGGGATTGTCCGGGCATTGTGGGGCGTGGTAATTAAACATCCTGTACAGTACACTCATGACAAAGTCTCACAGCGAATTCAGAGCAAAGTTTGGTCGCAATTTTGCAGTGAGTCACAGCGAATCCGTGACGAGACTTTGACATGGGCAGTGTATGAAACAGAAATGGCTTTGCTTTGATGAGAGTCACTCACTCACGATATCAACACCAACAACAACAACAACAACAACAACATTAACAACAACATCAACAACACCAACAACAATCACAACATCAACAACACCAAAAATG
Source organism: Corticium candelabrum (assembly GCF_963422355.1). Taxonomy (NCBI): domain Eukaryota; kingdom Metazoa; phylum Porifera; class Homoscleromorpha; order Homosclerophorida; family Plakinidae; genus Corticium; species Corticium candelabrum. The sequence continues at coordinate 3,385,139 of NC_085099.1, forward strand.
ACAACAACAACATCAACAACAACGACAACAACACCAACATCAACAACAACCACAACATCAACAACAACATCAACAACACCAAATGACCACCACCACCAATGATAACAACAACATTAACAACAATGACAACAACACCACCAACATCAACATCAACAACATCAACATCATCAACAACAACAACATCAACACCAACGACAACACCAGCAATGACGACAACAACGACAACACCATCAACAACCACACCACCAGCAATGACAACAACACCAACAACGACAACACCAACAACAATGACACCAACAACAACGACAACACCAACAATGACAACATCAACACCAAAGCAACAACAATGACAACACCACCACCACCAACTTCAACAACAACACCAACATCTGACAGTTGAAGCTAATATATTACCCCGGCAAAGAACAAGCTAATCAACTAGTGTTTAATAACTTTGTCTGGCAAACTCTATAGAGTGAATACAGGATGACAACAGAATCTAGACTGTCTTGAAACAGGGACACCTTTCCAATGAGGGACACTCACTCACGAAAAAGTCGGCAGTAAATTTTATCTTACAATTACCTTTGCCAACACAAAGTCACACTATGACCTAAAGTCCCTCTGTTAATTAAATAATTAATTAATTAACACGAATGTATTACACATACATCTTGTTCATCACAACTATTGTACATACTGACACTGACAATTTGACAAAGACGTGTACTTAGACTCTACTGTTAGTATTCTCGCCCTCATATTGCTTTCTCAATTGCACAGAGATGTCTTCATACAGAATACCTTTCTGTGCTACAATCTGTAGTATAAATCCTGACTTTAGTTAGTGTAAACAACATAAGATCTCGATACCACTTTACACCCTACTGTACATCAAGCTGTGTTACGTGTCACTTGAACTGTGGCCCCTTCCCTCGCGGCTGCCGTGGGTGTGTCATCCTAGCTCGTTCACCGGCTTGATACTGTATCTGGTGTGCCAACGGGTGAAGCTTGAAACCGTATAATCTGAAAACATTCGTCAATATTGTTGATATTGTAAACAATAACGGACAAGCCCACCTTGGTATGTATTGTGCTTGTGTTCGTGGGGGGCGCAGCTCGGGATGTACCATGAAGAGCATGTGAGGGAAACTTGTGCCAAAGAAGGCGCCGTCGATGTGCTGATGTCGCGACGACTTGGGGTTATAGACTTCCTGGCATTTTGGGCAATAGAGCTTCACCATGGCCTCGGCCGGCAGATCAGACAAACCTATAAATTGATATAAATGACTTAGAATTTGTGTAGTCTGATAGGAAAGTTAACGAGATGGTGACTCTGTGTGTTTAGTAGCCGCCGATGTGATTCAATAATTTAGAAAAAAATTCCGTCAGGTCAGATGACTTTCGGAATGTGTTAACAGTTTTCGTTGAGTAATAATACAACAAATATTAGCAACTGGAAATAGATTATAGAGTTTAACATGATCCATAATTCACACACTCCAATATAACAAATACGAGTGCGTAATTAAAAGCACTTCACCAGTCTGACTCCGCCCTCGGTGGCTAATCGTTTGTAGTAGTCTTCAAGTTGAGAAGTTTAGCACTATTTCAGAGTAAACTTGATAGCTGAGCATTATGATAACGCTAAAAAACAATCGTACGTGGCAGTTTCCCAAATAACGTCCAATACGTGAAGGTTTCGTTTTACCGCTTGTGTAGACTTTGATATTTGCTTAGGTGAAAGTAAAATGTGCGATCGCATCACTGACTCACCTTCAATCATACGGTGAAAGCACACATACGGCGATGGTTCGGCTGTAGAATGAAAGTATTTGGTGTCACGTGATTATGTGCAGTGACGCACGTTTCCGTATGTTTTTCGCATCACTCAAGCCCTTTTGTACTGTAGTATGGCCTCCATTCGTGGAAAGAAACATGGAGCAAAGCGGGAAAGACAATCGATTGCAAGTCGCTCAAGACAATCATGTGGAGTCTACAATGTACGAACGACTGAGTCGCTTATGAACTGTAACTTGTTCTCTTTCGCTGTTAGAGTCACCTGAAGCGTGTAAACCCGTCTCTTGTGTGCTCTTGTAGTTGGCCTCGGAAAGCAAAACCAAAACAATGCGCTGCGCAACACAGCAAGCGTTCGGTCTGCAGCCCAAGCCTTAACGTACGTTAACATCTACTGCACATGCGTCAATCGGTGAAGTGTTCCTTTAATGTACAAGGTAAGTGATTTAAGGATCCTGTCAATACACATTATATCCTCATTTTTAAGAGCGGATTTAGTTCTAGATGTGACACCTACAACTTGCCAGCATCAACACTTATGAAAATCATCCCACCTCTAAGTAGTCCCTGGGCAACCAACCATATGTCAAAGTTTTAGTTGCCCGGTCATTACTCTGGTTGTCCCGGGCACGACACAGACATGACCGAGAAATTGAGAAAGAAATCTCAACGTAATCTAACAGTTCGCCTACGATCAAGTCACGTTCTACCCGTTGTTTAGACTATCCATTTTAAAATAAAACGAAAACGCTTTATCAGGATTCACTGTTACAAATGCTTCACTGTTACAAATGCTTCACACGGCATTAAATTAAGTCTTTAAGATTTTGAGACGACTGACAAATTCATATCCTAATACCCCATTCACACGAGCACAGCTCCAAACACAGCCAAGCCGAGCCAGCCTAGGTTAATGAAGAGAGCCAACCCTTGTTCACATGGCGTTCTGGCAAAGTGAGCTAACCGAGTTTAGTAGGCATGTCTCTTGGTGCGCCCGCTAGATACAGACGTCATGGAACAAGCTTGCCGCGCTTACTTCTGGCTGGTGCTGGAACAGTCTACAGAAATATCAAAGAGAATTATGGAGTGCAGACGTCGACGTCATCTTCTTCATGTCTTCTTTGTATTCGACGCCATCTTGGAAGCTAATAAGTATGTGTGGCCTTCAGCCTGGTTTGGCTCACATTCACACGCCGATTTGACCTTGACTCTGACCAGCCTGGGTTGACATGGCAAGTTGTGGTGGGCCAGGCAAGCACGGCTTGGCCCGCTTTCATACAATAATTTCATTCATTTCATTCAGCGTTGACCTGTGCCGGTTATGTGCTGGTCTGCTTACAAGAGCTCGTGTGAATAGAGTATTAGACTTAGTAAGTCAATGAAATCAGCAATACAAGTAAGTCTCTTAAACATTTCAATGAGCACATAAGAAGACAACACCAGACAGACCTAATCAAAGTTGCATCTAGTACCTACTCAGTTTCTATATCAAAACCGTTTGATGAAAAATCAAACAAAATATGAAGAAACCGAAAAAATTACTGCAGTCACCTTACCGACAGGGAGGAGAAGTTGATTGTCGCAGTAGTAACGACTGCAATGACCAAACTCGCCGCTCTGATACTTCTCCACCTGCAAGAAACACGCCACCTCAACCACCAACCCTCACAACAACTACCGGTACCTCAATCTCACCATCTGCGATATCCCTCTATTCGTCAGGATATATCTCGCATGAACAAGACCGTACAGCAGCTCGGCCGCCTGCTCGACCATATCCGCATGGTTCGCGTCGTCGTGTTCATCCTCTAGGCAACACACACACACACACACACACACAACCGGATTAGGTCATCATACCGAACGCCGCCGACGGTTGTCAACGCCATACCATCTGCCGGCTCAAGGTCGAGCACCATGTCGATGGCGTCGCGATAGTGCGGCACCTGCTCGCTCAAACCAGTCAGATTGAATTTATCCTGGATGTAATCTTCGTCCACCTGACACAATAGACTAGACTATACCATTGTCTCCCTAACGCACGCTAATCTCAGGATGCCCGACGGACATCTCACATTCACAGACTACGTGTACTAGCACGTTCGTAATACGAACACTAGAACGCATCGAGCCGTGATGAATAACTGTCGAAAAACCATAGGATTTACCTCGCAGAAGAACTCGTTGCCTTTGAGGCCACAGAACCACGATATCCATGATACTTCTTCCGAGCTGCTCATTCTAAAGGTAGCCGCGACGATTGACGATAAACGGACGCCTTGATGAGTGACCGTTGGGTTGGCGTTGGGAACTATGAGTGCGTTGGGAAGGTCAGCCAAAGAGCGACACGTATGCGCATGTTCGAAAATCGATTAGTCACGTGCAGCCATTAGCGCTACACCGGTCTGGGAAGCCGAGGCTACTCACGAGAATTACATAAATCATATACTTAATACTAGTCAGCACAAAATTAGATATCAGTATGCTACAACGTCCACCAAACCACTACTCTAAACAAAGATAATTTAGACAGGCAAAGTTGTCTACTGAAACTACCGTCTCCTTGTTCGCTCGTCATTCACACCATCAGGTGGTTCCTACGCAGTTGCTACTTTAGAGACGGTTGCACTCCTGACGCCTGTGCTGCTTTCTGACGATGCTGTTGCTGCTG
>NC_085099.1:3402106-3432106 GCF_963422355.1 Corticium candelabrum
TGCCCGGTTGGAGTAGAAGCCATTAATTAATTTAATTATAGTGCAACATATGTATAACCGATTGATTAATGTACCTAATTAGCGACACACAACATCAACACCAATTACTAAACATAATAATTAATTAGTTAAACACAGAACTTGTACTGTACGTACTACTGCCTGTTACAAAAATCTAAGAACAAGGTACATGCACATTCTCGTGGCTAGTTGGGATGTTCTGGATTCTATTTTCTTGTGGCCTTTTTCGATCGCTTTTCTAGCAATACATATGGTAATCAGGTTGCCAGCCCCTCCCCCTTTTCCATTTCTGACCGACTCCTCCTTCTATGTCGGTATTTTGACCAATTAGGTTATGAAAGAGCCGGATGAAGAGAGGGACTGACACATAGAAATTGATATTGGGATATCAAGTATGTGCGTACATATGCATGTACTAAAACTGTAGGGTACATGTACAGTTACACAGAACAGGCACGCCCATCATTTTGGTCACGCCCACCAATAGTCAGAGATTTGATGCCAAATGTGGGTAAGCGCGAGAAGGGTTCCAAATGCGGGAGTCTCTCGCTCAATGCGGGAGTCTCTCGCTCAATGCGGGAGAGTTGGCAGCTCTGCTAGAGTGATCAGCAAGCCTTTCGTCACGTGATTACAGAACAATCTAACTAATAACTCGTGATACGAGAGTTTATCCACATTTATATAGATTATATCAACATTTGCTAACTAGAAATGAAATTGGAAGATACACAACCTGTGAATGTCAAATAGTGCAATACGTTTGTGATATGTAGATTATTCTAACTAGGTAACATTATTTGGGTTTAATGAAACATAAACGAACTCTAGCTGTGGACTAAAGAAGACCATAAAAAATTGTTCACTACCCCGCATACATATAACGACTTTTACGACGTGTCCAAACAACCCACTCTACCAATATCCTAGCCACTTCTACCTGCACTCATCTTCAGTAATTAATTAATTCATTCATAAATAACCATTTACCAGCGTTCTGATTGTCGTCAATAACTTAGAGTAGGTAATCGTAAATTTAGTATTGTAGATTTGTAGAAATAAAAATCACAGGATAGCTTGAATTTTAGTTCAAATTGTACAAATTTGACAGAAATCGCACATGAATTTATCTCATACAACAAAGAGCGTCGTGGTGTACACCTACTTCTTTGTGATTTTGATAACATTGCCTAATTAACTCGGTTTCATTGTAACGTTTCATGCATTTCTTGACCCAGTTGCACTAATTAAATTATGTGTCGACAGTGATTGCAGTACAATAGGTAAACTTAAACAGCTATAGTGTTTAGATACGTACTAAAAGGACACTCAACAATGTCTTGAGAATAGAATAAAGAAGCACTAGAGTGCTAAATCCTCGGCTGCTAGCTAGACTAGGCAAGTCATCAAATACAAGGTCGCGTGGATCTCAAAACACCCTTACCTAGACACGAAACAGATGGCTCAGGCAGTCTTTGTGCAAAATAGTTTCATTTTTGCATCCAAATCTACGAGAAACACAGTAGAGTACGCATGTAATGGCATCTGAACACGTGTATAATTAGATTAGAGTAGTGACGACCGTCTATGAAATATTGGCGGGGAATTTATTTTGACGGATTGGCGGATTTTTCAGCGACCGCCAATATAAAATATTTTCCATTAATTAATTTTGCCACCGTGATATGTTGACGTCATCAGGCACGTGGATCAGATAGTTAGTGGCGGTAAGTACTTATACGTCACACGGATGAGCTACTGTCTGTTCCCCATAAGTGTGAACTTTGAAAATCATCAATGTTCAGTGCTGCTGTTTAGTGGACTTTCGCGATGATCTCGGTATCGTTAGAAACCGCTAGGTCTGGCATTTCTGTTTATCAAATTATCTAGGCCTTTCCTGCAAACGAAACGGAAGGATAATACTTGTGCATATCAAACACAAACGGGTGGAGCAATGGCTATTATCCAATTATCTTGTAAGACCAACGGATCAGCAACTGGAACCATTTAAGATAATTGGTATAACATGGTCCAACTGAAGCAGCTCTTAGTGCTCTAATAAGCACACCTGGTGTGACCTCTACCTCATTACTCACTTCCGAGTTCACGCCTATGAGGAACAGGCAGTAGGCCACAAGATCAGGTAGGTAATCCCTGCCGTCTGTTGTGCCTATAAATTAGGCTATATGGATAAAGTTGGACTGTCACGTTCACACGGGTCCCGTTCTTAATTTGCACTGACCAAGCAGTTCTTCATCACTAGGCAGTATCTATTGTTGGAGATCATGCAGTCAGCTAAAGAATGTGATCCACGAACACAGCTGTCAATCACAAACTTCTTCATGACCATGTACCTATAGTAAAACATCTATCGGTTATCAAACAACGACGTCCGACCGTCAAATAAAATCCGCCAATATGCCTTGTCCGTCAATTTCTTAGCAAACTTTTTACAAAAATGGAGCAACATGGAAATGGTCAGAGGATGAAGACATGCAAGGCCTTCCAGGAATCAAAAAGGTTGGTGACATCTCTCGGGTACGCAACAGTACAAAGTTACCGCTGTTGTTGGCAAGTGATGCCTCACCTTCTGGAGTAACATTAGGTGCCGTTTTGTTGCACAGGCTTGAAAATAGGGATGGACATCTTATTGCGTTTGCATTGAGATTGCTGTCTGCAGCTGAAAAATTATTCACCGTGAGGAGGTTGCAATCGTGTTGCACTGCTATATCTATTGTCGACACTTTGAACATTTGTCTGATCACCAACCACTGAAGAGCTGCTTGGAGAAGGACGAAGCATCGATATCCAGTGACGGCTTCGGCACGAATCTAGTGGTGGGCGCTACTATATTGGCGGGATATCATACACCTTTCACTACAAAGCAGAGAAGAGGCACAACAATGCTAACGCATTAGGCCGAGTGCACCTACCGGATCTACCACACCATACATGCCAGCCGAAAGCAATGCTTCACGTTTTGGAACAGTTGGAGAAACTTCCACTTACAGCTACACAGATTGCACGGTGGACCATCAACGACCCAGTACCGTCTCAAGTGCAAACATGAGCTAAAGAAGAACAAATTAAGGAGTCACGAACTGTCTGTGAAGGCCGACTGTAGACCAGGGTTGTGATTAGACCGTCTGCAGGCCGCACACGGAGCTTCATTGAGGCCCATTCTGGAACTGCTGTGATGAAAGGATTGACAGGGTTAGGGTCTAGTGATGACCACACATTGACGCAGGAGTGAAACAGCTGGTCAGGAAATGTGAAATATGCCAATTAGACCGCCCAAACCCTTCTTCAGCGCCGTTACACCCATGGAAGTGGCCAAAAACCATGGTCACGAGGACACTTGGACTATTTAGGCAAGACCGTTCCTACGGTCAGTGTTCATACAACTTCCACCATATATCTAGCCGAACTCTTTTGATTGATGGGACGGAAAATCAAGACTCGCCTGGACTTGGTCCGGCCAGGGCTAGAGGAACGGGTTTGGGAGAAAAAAGGGGAGGAGTTTGGCTACGCGAGACTAGGAAGAGGTCAATCGAACGCGCCCACCCTGCGTCTCCTGTATCTAAAGAAAATGGCAAACACAGCGGTTTCGAATGACACCAAAATCGCGTAGCCGTGCTTCAAAGAATACGAAGAAATCGCGGACTTTTAAACGGGTAAAGTAGGTTAAAGTCTAATGCGCATGCGCAAACTGTCTCAAATTGCCTGCATCCGGTGCAATGGACGAAGAGAGCTCTCTCCTCTCGCACAGCTCGACGGCAACTGATGGAAGCGAAGCGAGCAATCTTGCTTCGCCTCGACGTTTTAGTCGCTACGTGTTTGCGGCATCTCTCCTGCTAGTCATGTTTATGAACTACCTCTGCATCTTCTTGCCTTCTCCGTTCTACCCGCAAATAGCAGCTCAAAGGAAAGGCTCGAAAGCAGACACGGAAGTCGGTGTAATGGTCGGTAGCATTCAACTGTCTGCTGGCCTCGTTTCTTTGTTTGTCGGAGGATACGTGAAGACGTTAGGTGTTCGATTTCTAGTGACATCCGGCGCCTTTGTGGTGGGAGCGTGCACAGTGATTTTTTCTTTTCTTGGATTTGTGAAAGCTTGGGAGCCGTTTATTGGACTTAGTATAGCTATCAGATTTGTGATGGGATTTGGACAAGCTGCCTACGACACAACATCGATGGCATTGTTGTTGAGCATGTTTCCATCTCGTACAGCCACTACTTGGTCATTCGTTGAATTAACTGTTGCACTTGGTTATATCAGCGGAGCACCGTTCGGCGGATTTTTAAACGAAATCGAAGGTTTCTACTTTCCCTTTGTGATTAGTGGTAGCATTCTCTTAGTGTTCACACCATTATTAGTTTACCTGATGTCTGACAGCCAGCTGCTTAGTGAGAATATGTATACTGAGGATGAAGGTGAAGTGACATCATGGAAACTGCTAAAGATGCCGCCTATAGTGTTAGTCTGTGCGAATCTATCTTCTTGCTTTATCTCTATGCAACTTTTTGAAACATCGATGGCAGTATTTCTGGACAAGGAGTTTGGTTGGTCCTCGTCTTACATTGGATTGGTGTTTCTTGTATCAGGGGCAGTCTACTTTGTTATGACTATTTTTACGGGTCCACTTGTTGATGCTACCAATCCAAGAGTTCTAATGATCATTGGGTTGCTGATGGAAGGATGTGCAATGATGGCAGTTGGTCCATCATTTGTGTTTTCGTTTCTCTCGCCAAAGCCGTGGTGTGTGTACCTGTCAATGGTATTATTTGGGTTGGGAATGCCATTGATTACAATATCTGCAGGTCCAGATATGATTCGTACTGCTACTTTAAGAGGATATGAAAAGAACATGTCATTGAATGGAGCCGTATCAGGACTGGTGTTAGCAGCTACATTTTTGTCGGGAACAGTGGGTGCTCCGATTGCTGGAGGGCTGACTGCTGCATTTGATTTTCGTCACTCATCTTCTTATTTTGCCTTTTTTAACTTTTTATTGGTTATTATTTCTATAGTAGCCACTGCATCTGAAGCTTTTATGTCTAGAAGAATAATGCACAATTGAAAAAATAACTATTTATTTAATTATCTAATTAATTAAAATCATCTTATTTTCACAAGCGAGGAATTTTGCAGACTGGAGCGAGCAATCTGAAGCAAGACTCAATGGCCATGTTCACACTGCTAGTTATAGCATAGTTATGCAACTATAGTTATATTCTAAGATATAGTTACCTAGACGGTTGTTCACACTACTAATACAGCGTGAACATGGATGCTACTCTAATGTCCGGAGTGGAATGCGCACAAACGGAAGTTCTTTACGCGCGTTAGATAAAACGCATTAATTTCAAACGCAGACTTCCGGGGGAGTTGCGGACTAGACATCATCTACTCGTACACCCTTCCCCGCGTAGAGACTAATCATTTAGGCGTACTAGGCATGCGTAACTACTGTACCGTAACTTGGCGGAGTTACTACGCTCTAGCCTCGACACTAGACCTTCCTTCGCTTTCGGTGGTCCTCCCACGCGAGGATAGCATTGGGACGGTATCACGTGATGTTGTCTTCGTAAAGCGAAGGGATCCGACTCAGCGAGAAACCAAGGTTTTAGGCAGAATGTAGCAACGTTGTAAGGCTACTGCATGCATGAAACTGTAGTCGTGATTCATGCTCGGATCTCTTTTAGTCACACTGCAGGATCTAGGCTCTTGTGGGTTATTTCTACCTACTCACTATGCAAACATAGCGATGAAAGAGAATGTTCTCTTGCGGTGGGCGTATCCCGAACAAAGATCGATTGCATAGCTTGATCTCATCACTACCACTGTTTCTGCTGATGGGTCAGTGGATGGTCCGGCCATTTAATTTTCTACATTTCAATTTTCATGTTTTCCATTTTTCAATTTTCAATTTTTAGTTAATTTTTAAATTTTTTAATTTTATTTTTATTTTTACTTGCATTCTTATTTAGAATTTTTGTGTTTATTAAATTTTAAATTTTAATTTTTAATTTGTTATTTTTATTTTTATTTTTATTTTTTGTAAAATGGTTTTTCATTTTTTGATGTTTGATTCTTGTGATCTTTAGATTTATCTTTTAAAGTTTGATTTTTAGGCACCTATGTGCTCAAAACTAGAAACTTGAACGTGTAGTTAGCTTTTCTATTTAAATCTAACATGAATAGAAAATAGAAAATAGAAAATAGAAAATTGAAATGACCGAAGACACTAGACACAGCGGAGGTCTCAGCGGGGCTTCCATTCGTACGCGTGTCTCGGGAGATCACATTTCCAACACACAAGCAGGTGTCTGTTTTTACTTTACCTTCCGTCACGTGCCAAACCACGTTGGCAGCTCTTGACAACTCCGCTCTGACACACAACGTTGTGCCAGTGAATACCGCGATCCCTAGCTGTGTAGGTACGTGCATTGCACACAAAACGCTACCTTTACCGTAGATGAACCGGTAGGAGGAGAAATGCTACGAATATCTAGCTCTAGGTACTGTACCTACATAGGCTCCGCCCTAGCGGATCGCCGAGTTGGCAACTACGTATACGCATGTGGTGACGAAGTATACAGACTCGTTTGTTGTCTAGGAAAAATCGAGACACAAATAAGACAACGAAACCGTCAACCTATACTACAAGTAGTAGACTGCGCGCTTTCACCGGCACACAACTGGGCCTACACGGTACCGAACAAGGATGGGCGTGGTACTCTATAGCAGGTCACATTTCTTCATTTCGTCGGACACGGAACTACCAATTGTGTTTCCATCTGCCACAATTCTCAAGGTGCTGGTGCCTTCTCGTCACGCATCTTGACTGTAGATATGAATGTACGCGTCGACAATGACAGCCCAGACATCACCGAGTGACACGGTAGAACTCTACAATCATTGTCTAACACTATTGACTCTAGTACAGTAGCTATACTCAGCATTGGCATAGTAGTCTACTTAGTAACTAGCTCTAGCTAGCTGTAGCTAACTACCTACATGTATGACCATGTTCTTTCAGTTGTAGCCGCACACTGTTCTACGTTAGTTGAGTTAATTGAGTTGAGTTGAGCAAATAGAGTTCAGTCGAGTTGACTTCAAATAGAGTTCAGAAGGCGTTGTAGAACGATGGACGTGCATGTCTGTTTGCTTGGTGAGTTGTGCGACGTCATGCAAATGAAGAAATGTGACCTGCTATAGAGTACCGCGCCCACCCTTGTACGGTACCGTGTAGTGTGCTGCGTAGTCTACTACTTGTAGTAGATTGACGGGTTCGATGTTTCAATTGTGCCTCGATTTTTCTTAGACAACGAACGAGTCTGTATACTTCGTCACCACAGTTGCCAACTCGGCGATCCGCTAGTGCGGAGCCTAGCTAGCTAACTAACACCTAAGTAATAGATATTCGTAGCATTGCCTCTCCAATCGGTTCATCTACGGTAAAGGTAGCGTGTTGTGTACAATGCACGTACCTACACAGCTAGGGACCGCGGTATTCACTGGCACAACGTTGTGTGTCAGAACGGAGTTGTCAAGAGCTGCCAACGTGGTTTGGCACGTGACGAAAAGTAAAGTAAAAACAAACACCTGCTTTGTGTGTTGGAAATGTGATCTCCCGAGACACGCGTACGAATGGAAGCCTTGCTCAAACCCCTGCTGTGTCTAGTGTGTTCGGTCATTTCAATTTCTATTTTCGATTCTCTATTCATGGTAGAAATAGAAAAGCGAACTGCGCGTTCAAGTTGCTAGTTTTGAGCACATAGGTGCCTAAAAATCAAACTTAGAAGTTTCCACTCGACGTGCCGCTCGGAGAGAAACGCACCACCTTGTTGTTTCCGATGTCGTTATCGATCGCTTTGATCTTTATCGGCTAAAACGCAACACAAACGAGTCTGAATCTCTTGCCCATTTTTGGATCGAGCTCTGAAACCTTTCCCAACTCAGCATACACCGATGGGCCAGCGGCTCTGAGGCGTTAGCAGTGACTACACAACTACATAGAATAAAATAATTCTAAACTAAATTGCTCATTTACTTAGATCATTCTGTTGTTGATTATTTAGATGATTATTCCTCCAAAGCAGCGTAAAAGATAAATCTAAAGATCACAAGAATCAAACATCAAAAGATGAAAACCATTTTACAAAAAATATGAAAAATTAAAAATTAAAAATTAAAAATTAAAAATTAAAAATTAAAAATTAAAAATCAAAAATTAAAAGTTAGAATAATAAACACAAAATTTTTAAATAAGAATGCAAGTAAAACATTAAAAATTATAAATTAAATTTTTTTAAAAAATTAACTAAAAATTGAAAATTGAAAAATGAAAACATGAAAATTGAAATTTAGAAAATTAAATGGCCGAACCATCCACTGACCGACCCTGATGCCTGGCTAGAGATGGAGCTCACACGCTCTATATATGCAAGAGCCAGAGAGAAATCAGCGAGTCTGGCTCTAGCGAGGACAGTCAAGCCAGTAACACAAACGGATGTCTGGCACACTTTCCACATTATCACTAAAACGCTCACTTGCGCGAATTTTGTTGACTTTGAAATCAATGACGTTATTTACTGCAGAAAGCAATGATTTTTAGTTCAACAACGGAAGCAAATATAGACGTAAAACTAACGCCATTCAAATTCTCTCGCCAAAAGCTATTTTAATTAACGCCTAGGTTGTTATTCCGTGGGACTGCCCCTTCTAGCTAGGGAATACATGTACGTACATGTACTTGCAGAGACGTGCTATCCGGGCATCTAGACTCCCACGCACGGCCCACTTACGTAATACAGAGACTCGTGGGGTGCCAACAACCCAAAATGGCCGAGAAGACTCACGTAAATCTTGTAGTAGTTTGTGCTTTGGGATTGGAGTTAGAGGCAACCAAAGGACTAATCGAGTACCAGACCGGCAGCAAGTTTATGGGGAAGGATGAATATCCCCCCGGCGTTGTAGTGTGCGAATGGCAATGGAATTCTACTTCTTTCACAGTGGCTCTAGCCTCACAGGCAGATACTGGTGGTAGCGAATGTCAAGTGCTAGTAAGCAAGCTGGCAGAGTACTTCACTGCGAATGCTGTCGTGATGACGGGTATCTGCGCTGGAGACGAGAAAAAGCTGAGCCTGGGCAGCGTTGTAGTCGCCAAAGAAACAATCTGGTTCGAGGGAGGGAAAGAGTTAGCTAGCGGTGTTACGCGGGTTAACGCAAAACATTGTTTACTCCAGGTCTTGCCCGATTGCATGAAGACGATTCTAGGTGAGGCTGTTAGTTCAGCCAGTGCAAATCCACAAGTTTGGCTAGATTATGTTCCTCAAGAGTCTCGATGTGATAGCCCTCGTCTGGTGCGACAATACATTCTCCAATGCCTAGAAGAAAACCCAAAAGGTCTGACGGCTAAGAAGCTTATCGATAGCGTGACGGAACAGCTATCTGGCGTCACTAGAAATGCATGCGAGGAAGTTCTACAAGTTATGCAAAAGGATGAACATCCTTGCATTAAACAAAACGATGTCTTTTGTCTCACTGATGAAGGTAAAGGTTACATTACAAGGCACCCGAACTTTCTAGCTGCTGATGAAATTACTGCTGTTTTCGAGCCTATGCTAACTCTTGTGAACGTTACAGAAAACTTGCAGACTAGTCTGCAATTAGCACGGGAATCAGGGACTCGGAAAACGATAGCGGCTGATATGGAGTCATACCACTTTATGAGACAGGCAAACAGTAGTTTTGGTGGAGCTAAGGTGATGGTCATGAAAGCTGTTTCTGATTGGGGTTCAAAGAGTTCCAAAGTTGACTATTATCAATCATACGCTGCTTCTCTATCAGTCGCCTTTCTCTGGCATCTTATAAATACAAAAAAATTTCTCTTTGGTAAGAAATCTAATATATAAAACTGTGTCTGTGTGTGTGTGTGTGTGTGTGTGTGTGTGTGTGTGTGTGTGTGTGTGTGTGTGTGTGGCTGTGTGTGTGTGTGTGTGTGTGTGTGTGTGTGTGTGTGTGTGTGTGTGTGTGTGTCTGTGTGTGTGTCTGTGTGTGTGTCTGTGTCTGTGTCTGTGTCTGTGTGTGTGTGTGTGTGTGTGTGTGTGTGTGTGTGTGTGTGTGTGTGTGTGTGTGTGTCTGTCTGTCTGTGTGTGAGTGTGTGTGTGTGTGTGTGTGTGTGTGTGTGTGTGTGTGTGTGTGTGTGGCTGTGTGTGTGTGTGTGTGTGCGCGCGCGTGTGTGTGTGTGTGTGTGTGAGTGTGTGTGTGTGTGTGTGTGTGTGTGTGTGTGTGTGTGTGTGGCTGTGTGTGTGTGTGTGCGTGTGTGTGTGTGTGTGTGTGTGTGTGTGTGTGTGTGTGTGTGTGTGTGTGTGTGTGTGTGTGTGTGGCTGTGTGTGTGTGTGTGTGTGTGTGTGTGTGGGTGTGTGTGTGTGTGTGTGTGTGTGTGTGTGTGTGTGTGTGGTGTGTGTGTGTGTGTGTGTGTGTGTGTGTGTGTGTGTCTGTGTGTGTGTGTGTGTGTGTGTGTGTGTCTGTGTGTGTGTGTGTGTGTGTGTGTGTGTGTGTGTGTGTGTGTGTGTGGTGTGTGTGTGTGTGTGTGTGTGTGTGTGTGTGTGTCTGTGTGTGTGTGTGTGTGTCTGTGTGTGTGTGTGTGTGTCTGTGTGTGTGTGTGTGTGTGTGTGTGTGTGTGTGTGTGTGTGTGTGTGTGTGTGTGTGTGTTAGATCATGGTTAGATGTAGCCCAGAGTTTGGATTTCTCTCTGGTGGCTTTTTCTCCTTTTATATCTATTCTACATCATCTCTATATACTGGTTTGAGTGCTGAAAGAAACGTTTCCGGCTAAACTAGTCAATTATAGAATCACTCACTTACTGTCCCAGTACAATAAGAGATATGATGACGTCATAAAGTAGCCCTAGACGGTTTAAAACAACTGAGTGGGTGCCAGTGTCGGTTATGCTCACTCAGTGAGTCACTGTTTCCTTTTAGAGTATGCTCTTTATCTTCATTGTGCCAGAATGTAACGATGTATGTATATTTCTTATAAAACTTATTCTTGCGTAAGTTACAAGTCTATATTGGTCTTCTCTTAGACGCATGCTTGTCAAGTACAATGTTTAACTGTCTTAATATTATTGATAGAGAAACAACCGAGTCAAGCTACTCCTGTGTCAACATCTCAACAGCCGAGTCAAGCCAGTCTTCTGTCAACATCTCAAAGTGACAGAGCACCACCACCACTGGTACCTGAGCATGCATTTCGTGATTCACAAGGTAGTAAGTTAGTATACAAAAATATGTCTAATGCGCATACTTTAAATTGATTCTAGAGGGGAAGTCCAACAAAAATGAACTTAACTTGTATGAGTAGATCTTACGAAGACAAATCGATCGGTATAAGTTACTCCGTTATCTTCGCTTTGTGTAGGAGAATGAGTGATGTTTCTGTGATGTGCAACGCCCACGCGCCTGCTCCTGGTCGATTAAGCTCCGCCCACTGCAACGAATCTACGGATGACTGCTACGGATATATCGAGATTGCCGAATGTGAATGCGAAGATATTATGAATATCTGCCTTCTTGTCGTCAGTGGTTCCTCTCTAAATTAAAATGGTGTCGGTAGAGTTGTTTTTCCGCCAGACTTTGAAGCAGAATTCCTCAATACCACGACTTACCTAGAGAACGCGCTTATGCTTGAGTATTTCTTTATCCTTGTTCTTTTAATATCCGAAGAGAAACGTTCAGAGCGCTGTCCGTCGTGTGCAACAGAGGATGATCCTATTTGGACATCCGGGATTGTAACCTTCTACCAATCAAGAAAGTGAGCAGACCGGATGTGATAATGGCAACGTCCTCTGTAGCACACACCAGACGGCGCGCTGAACGTTTCTCTTCAGACATTAAAAGAACAAGGATAAACAAATACTCAAGCACAAGCGCGTTCTCTAGGTAAGCCGTGGTATTGAGGAATTCTGCTTCAAAGTCTGGCGGAAAAACAGCTCTACCGACACCATTTTACTTTAGAGAGGAACCACTGACGGCAAGAAGGCAGATCTTCATAATATCTTCGCATTCACATTCGTCATTCTCGATATATCCGTAGCAGTCATCCGTAAACGCATTGATTCGTTTGCAGTGGGCGGGGCTTAATTAATCGACCAGGAAGCGCGGAGTAGGCGCGTGGGCGTTGCACATCACAGTAACGTCCCTTGTTCTCGTATACAAAAACAATGATAACGGAGTAACTTATACGGATTGATCTGTCTTCGTAAGATCTACTCATACAGGTTAAGTTCATTTTTAGGCCTGTCCACACATAGACTAGCCTCATATCAGATCCTCTCGCGCCGTCGTGCCCGGTTCCCGTATAGCACGACAACGCCGGTTGTATTATACGGGAACCGGGCACGATGGCGCGAGAGGGTCTGGTACGAGGCTAACATAGACCAGAATGAATCGCGATCGGATCGCGATTCGATCGGGATAACGAGCGTCCATACTGCACTTTGAAAACGATACCTCTCCTCATTTTCGATATCACGTGACTGATGACCGATGTGTACGTGTGGCTTCTTTGCTTGTGGAAAGCGTTGATACAGCGACGTAAGGTGAGCGAGAACAAAGACGAGTGAGGAGTGGTACATGTTCCGACTACACGCGTAGCGTACGTGAAGGTAACGCCCACTATTTCTAATTGGATTCAACTGATCGCGATCCAAACCACCTCGCGATGTGGATCGGACGGGTCGAGATCCGATCGCGATCGAGTTGCAAGTGTGGACAGCGTTGCGGTTGGATCGAGATCCAGTTGCCAGTGTGGACAGGCCTTTTGTTGGACTTCTCCTTTATCACCTAGTCATGCATTAGACTCGTGCCCAGTTCTCCTCCGTGCTAGGTTGCTTACACCACGTGCGCTAGCTGTCACGTGTGTATAGGTCCATGTCGTTTCACACGTGTTTTTGGCCTAGGCACGGATGGCACTATGTGTCTGGACCTTATAATATGACTCATTTAATTAATGTGTAGGTTACTTCTATTGCTGGATTACACATTGGTAGCAAATCTCTATTCACACTTAGGTATCATGAAATGACTTTGTTACACTCGAAGTTTGCAATTTTCTGTGCAGGTGATGGCTTGCTATAAGAACTCCGGCGCATGTTATTTTAGGCCGCCAAAGTCTCATTTCTGGCCGTCGGATGCAGTGTAGGCAAAATCCGACTCGATCGTTTGTCTTGGACGGTCGAACTCGACCGGGCCGCCGCGTTTCGCGACAATCGGAGACCGGCGTCGTGTCGATCGGCGCGTTACAGACATTCATCCATCCATCCATCCAGACAGACAGACAGACGAAAGCGTGGGTTGGCGTATTATCGTATAGGATTAGCTTCTCTTGTTTCGTAGAGAACAACTCGAAGACTACAGCAGTAATATATAGAGTGCCGATTCTGGCGCACCCTTTCTAGTTATATAAGGCTTCTAGGAAGCCAATACCGTTTGTATGGATTACTCGTTTCTGGCGTACTTTTCTCCCTGCGCTAGTGTTTTTGTCCTTGCGTTAGTATATCCTTGCGTTGGAGATGGATTTACCCCATCTATTTTGCTCCTCCACCCCTTGTCTTCCGTCCGTGAGTCTAACGTATGTATATATCTAGTATCTTTCCAAGTCAAAGGCGCGCACCCCGACTCGGCAGCCGAGACTCAAAAGCTCGCATTGAACGCCCTAGTTACTATTAGACAAATGTGATCTATAGTATATACACGATGGTGATACCTCTACGAATTCTTGCCGATGCTTAGGCGGTGCGTTATTACGGTTCGACTCTTGCCGAACTTCCTATGCATACGCAGAAAGTTTTCGGAGTTTACTGGTTGGGTGTTTGAATGCATCCCAATGAGAGAGATCTCATTGTAGATGGGCGTACTCTTTCTCCTAATCAAATCGTAACTATGGCTGCCACCTGCGGCCATACCATTAAGGTGCACCTGGCTCGACAACTCGGCGCAACTCACATCCAAGAGGCTATGAACATGGCTGCCTATGGAGGTCACACCCACATCGTGCGATTGTGTCACAAATATAACAAAGTTGAGATCGACGAATTCATGGTATGGGCTGCAGAAGGTGGTCACGAGGAACTCGTCCATTTATGTCGAGAATTGGGAGCGACCGATTTTGACTTGGCTATGTTATGGACAGCAAGTGGTGGTCAGGAAAACGTCATGCGCCTGTGTCGTGATTTGGGTGTCATCAATTTCGATCAGTCCATGGCCTGAGCAGCAGACGGTGGCCATGAAAATATAGTACGACTATATGTCACGAATGGAGAGCCACCGCGACGTCGACAAGGCTATGGTGTGTGCTGCATGCAAGAGTCAGGAATCTATAGTTCGCTTGTGTCGCGATTGGGGTGCCCACGAGATCGACCGGGCTATGGCGTATGCCGCAGAAGAAGGCCATGAATCTGTCGTGCGACTATGTCGTGATTTGGGAGCCACAGACGTCGACCTGTCTATGGTGTATGCTGCAAGCAACGGTCACGAATCCATAGTGCGCTTGTGCCACGATTGGGATGCCGAAGCCTTCAAAACTACCATGGCTCACGCTGCCAGGTACGGTCACATTAGGATCGTGATTCTATGCCATAGATGGGGCGCCACCGACCTCGAATGGGCCATGACATGTGCCGAAGATGGAGATCACGAAGAAATCGTGCGATTGTGTTACAGCTAGGCTGTTATTGATTCAGATTGACCAAACTCACTCACATTATCACCATCAATCCTTATAGAAAGAATATCTTTTGATATGTTTTGGTTCCTCGGCTGGCGGTTCAGGAGATGGCCTCCAACCCGGCATACACCAAGGTTTGTCGTACGAGTCCTCTTTGATCTCCTCTTCCTGCTTGGGTTTTTACGACGCTTCCGCTACATCTATATCTTTTTCGGGAGGTCTCAGAACACGCAATGCCGTGTCGAGTGCCCATCACCGATTTTATCATGCTCACGTAGTTCTAAGAGTATTTCAACATCTTTGTTGTCAGTACGCGCAATGCATAGTCGAGTGCCGTACCACCGATATGCTCATGGTCGTATAGTTGAAAGAGGTACGTGAGCTTCTTAGCGGGTGGATTCAAATTACTCAATGCACAGTCGAGCGTCACCGCACTGATATCACTTTGGTCGTACAAGTTCAAGAGATATACGAGCTCCTCCATGACTATATAATCGGTTATATAAAATATTGCGCCCTATCAGCTAAAAACATATGAGGAGAATATAGCCTATAAATATGGGATGTTATGTACGTGCAAAGCAGACGATTAATATGGCATCGGTACTTGCCACGAATTTCGAGAGGATATCCAATGTCCTCGTTGTCGGACCCAAAAGGGCCATACTACGACGACGAGTGTTAGTATTGCGCCCTCCATCCTCCTCCCAAATTCGAATGAATCGATCTCATTCCTAAAAAATGTAAGTGTGGTGCAAAATTTAAAAGGTGTGAATGAGAATACTATGCGTAGGATGTGGTAGCATCTACGACGTAAAACGCCCGAGAGCGGGACCAAACACCCACTACCTATAAAGATCTAAATACAACATCAAATACCACCTCATAAAACAATTGGAACAATTCGATCTCACCGAGGATGAGAAGAGGACGGTCGTGATGAGAATTCGACAGATAGAGACAATATAGTATAGGTTCCACCAAAAAAACTCATCAAATTGGATTTTATTCTATCCAAGAAATTTACGCAAATGGATCTTTCAGAGCAAGCCCAACACTGTGCCCCCACCGCTCAAACGACTCTAATCATCTACGAGAAACTATGGAACATTATCAAAGATCTCATCCAAGGGTGATGTTCATCGTTTCACTGGGATTCTTTCGTTCGAATGGAACTGGGAAGAATCTTTCGTCCCAATGGGATTTTGATGCTTTTCGTCTTTGAGTTTGACTGAGACGTTGAACTTTTGAATGGAATGGATACACATTTCGCTCACGCTTAACTTAAACAGTCTGTAAAGTCTATAGTCATTTTTACAAACGGCTTCGATTGCGGAAAACCCAAGACGAATTCGTTTTGGTAAAATTTCGACGTTAGGCGTCATCTAATAAACTACAAATTGTCTGCGCTGTTCTAAAACAACCTAAAAAGCTTTTGGGAGTCAGAAAAGGTCTATGCTATCTCTTGGGATATCGTCTTCCTGGTGCTTCTTCTGTAACATCATCTGCTTCCTTTGCTGTAGATACTTCTGTTGGCTGGTTAGAAGGTAGTGGATCTTGCACTGGTTAACCATATATATACCAAAACCTCGATGGAGAGCCATATAGGACCACGCCCATTTCTGTGGTGCGACCCGGATTAGAAGCCTCGTTACGCTCGACAATTATTTAATTTTGCGTTTTTTGTACTGTATGTGAGAGAAAATAGAAATATGATATACTGTTTGGCAACGTACGCATACGATACAGTACACATGTACTTTCAATTTTGTGTTGATTGGTCGGCAAAAACGAGGTCAAACACTAATTTGTACACGTGAGCGATCACGTGAGTTACGTGGGTGCATTCTTGTGAGGTGAGTCATTGTCATGTGATGTTTGCTCGCTGAGTAAAGAAGTTTGTTGCGCACTAAAGACGTCGGAAATGGAAGGGAATGTCGCTGATGCTGCAAGTCGTAGGCAGTGGGTTAAGTGGAACTTCCACAGATTTATTTGTTTGTTCTGCTGCAGGTTGTTCTACTTGTTTAGGCATTGATACTGGTATCTCTACATCAGGTATGTTTACTCCAACAGCATCCATAGATGTAGGCTCAGAAATAGGTACGTACCGGTCTACTTTTGATATCTCGAACTCTCGGGTGTTCTACGTGTACATATCTAGGTTGTCCATCTACTTTCACCAAATAGTTCACTGGTCCCAGTCTTAGTAGTATTACTCCATGAAGCCATTTTCCTCGTCCGTCTCTTCTGGGATTCAAAATACTGACTGTTTGACCCGGGTTTCAAACTTGTTTCTGCTGAAGCTTGCTGGTATTGATCATATTGAGTATCTTTCACTTCTTCTATCAGAACGTAAGAGTGTCAACTTAGTCCTCAGCTCTCTCTTCATTAACATCTCGGCGGGTGTCCTTTCCGTAGCACAGTTAAGTGTAGTCTTGTACTTCAATAAAAACAAAGAGATTTGATGACTAATAGATCGTCTTACTGGCTTGGTCATGAGGCTCTTTTTCAGTTCCTGCACCAATCTCTTTGTTTGTCCGTTAGATGCCAGATAGCGAGGTGTACGTAGGTGTCTAATACCATTACCTCTGATGAACTTCTCAAACTCGCGATCAACGAACTGTGGTCCGTTGTCCGTGACCAGCTTGTGAGGAATACCATGAAAACTGAATGTTCTCCTCATGGCTTCTACAATCTGCGTCGCAGTAGAATGAGACACCAGTTTGTAAATTTCTGGTCATTTGGAGTAGGCGTCAATTAACAGTAGAAATTGCTTTCCTTTCCAATCTGCAAAATCTGCATGTATCTTTCTCCAAGGTCCTTCTGGAAAAATCCAAGGATGTGAAGCTGTGTGGCCTGGAAGATTTCTAGAACTCTGACAGTCGGGACAGGATCTGACTAAATCTTTAATATATCTATCCAGTCTTGGCCACCAGATAAAGCTGCGTGCGAGTGCTTTCATTCGGCTGATTCCGAGATGCCTTTCATGTA
This sequence comes from Corticium candelabrum, assembly GCF_963422355.1. Classification (NCBI taxonomy): domain Eukaryota; kingdom Metazoa; phylum Porifera; class Homoscleromorpha; order Homosclerophorida; family Plakinidae; genus Corticium; species Corticium candelabrum. The sequence continues at coordinate 3,419,850 of NC_085099.1, forward strand.
GCTTTCGTAAGACAGTGGATTGCACATTTGGCGGTATAATCACTCGATTTCCCCACAAAAAAACATCTTTTTTCAATGGTTAGTTCCTCAGCCCGCCTATAATAGAGCTGTAACTCTGGAGGTACTTGTGTCTAAAGATTCCAACCAAAAGGAGTTTGTTCATATACTTTTTCTGAGGACTGTATGGTGACCAGTTTCGATGGCTACTTCTTTTGCAGTGACAGAATACTGCTCACAGTAGTCTAGGCCGTAGATTTCTTTATTCGGATCAGTGACATCTCCAGGAACAGGCAATCTTGTCAACATGTCCGCTTCTTTATTGTCGACTCCTGAGATGTATTCAAGACCATAGTTATATGCACTAAGAATTAGTTGCCCATCGTTGCAGGCGGGCAGCAGCTAACGATGGAACTTCTTTCTTTAGACCCAGAATTTTCAACAGAGGTCTGTTGTCCGTGATTAACGTGAATAAACGTCCCACCAGGTATTTGTAAAATTGTTTCACACCAAAAGTTAGCGCCAGTGCTTCCCCTTCCAATTGTGCATAGTTTCGTTCCGCCTTGGATAGGGTTCTTGATGAGAAAGCAATAAGTTGCACGGAACCATCAGCCATAACATCGCTTACACAAGCGCCCACACCATAAGGTGAGGCATCACATGTCAACCGTACTGGATTCTGCAGATCATAGTGTGTCAAGACACTAGAGTCTAACAATTTCTGCTTTGCCTCCAGAAAAGCTCTCTTCTGTTCTCTTTGCCATTTCCAGGTGTTATTCTTTTCCAATAACACATGTAAGAGTTGTAAAGCGGAGGACAATCGTGATAGAAACCGGTTGTAATAGTTCAATAAACCCAGGAAATCTTTGAGCTCAGCCACATTAGGTGGCTCTAGAACTTGCCTAATAGCACTTAGCTTCTTCTCTGCTAGTCGCAGTATTTGGGCATCCACCACATGACCCAAGTATTCTACCTGAGTTTTCTTGAATTCACACTTGGTTTTCTTCAACCAGACCCCGACTTGATCCAACCTTTTCAAGACTTGTCGTAGCCTCTCATCATGCTCTGCTTCCGACGACCCAACCACCAAAATGTCATCTAAATAGGAGGGTACTTCAGGGATTTTGCCAAAATTCCATCCATAGCCCTCTGCCAAATGACAAGAGCTGTAGTAATGCCAAAAGCCATTCTGGTGTATACGAATAGTCCCTTGGATGTATTCACTGTGAGATACTTTGACTATCCGCATGCATCTTAATTTGCTGATAAGTTTGCTTCATGTCAAGTTGAGTGAAATACTGGCCTCCAGCTAGAGTTGCAAACAGATCCTGTGGGTTGGGCATAGGATACGTATGTGACTCCAAGGAGAGGTTGATGGTTACTTTATAGTCTCCACATACTCTAACTGAACCATCACTCTTCCTCACCACTACGACAAGTGCCGCCCACTCGCTTCTCTCTACAGGTCGGATGATTCCTTCTTGTTAATTGTAATTTTTCAAGTTCTTTCTCGACCTTCTCTTGCAATGCATAGGGTACGGCCCTTGGTCGATGAAACACTGGTTGCGCCTCTGCAGATACTCGAATTTTTGCCTCATACCCCTGAAGCGTATCCATGCTGTCCGCAAATAGCTCGGGAAATTCCTCAGTAGGATTCCTATCCATAGGTGTTGCTGGCTCCACTCTGAATAATGATGCCCAATCCATCCGAATTCGTGTAAGCCAATTGCGTCCCATGACAGCAAGTTTAATCCTCACATTAACCACCACTAACCTCTCGTTGCATTACTGCTGTCCATGTTTCACTGACACCATAGCTTCTCTAGTAACTCTAGGTCTCTTTCCGTTGTAACTTTGTAGCTTGACCTTACTGGGTTTTAGCTGTACATGAGCAAGTCGTTGTTTATACATGGCCTGAGGTAATTATGACTGTAACGGTAGCGCCTGTATCAACTTCAATCTCTAATTCAGTATCAGCTACTACCACACTCACTTTGACTCCGCTCTTTCCAGCCAAAGAACAAAATTGATCTGACTCATGTTCTCTTTCTCAACGTAATGAGATCCTTGGTCTTTGCGCTTGCTTGGTCTCCGTGCCGCTCGCTTTCTTGCGGCAGGCCTTCATGATATGACCCTTTGCCTTGCAGTAGTGGCAGGTGTGGTTCTTAAATCGTCATTTGGCTGCGTCGTGACCGCTCTCGCTGCAGCGATAACACACTCTATTCAAACCACCTGGTTGGCTGTATTTAGATCCTGACGTCTTCTTAATCGTAAACGCGTTCTCAACCACTCTATCCGTCTGTTTATTGGCAAGACACGTTATGCCGCCTCTTCTCAATGTTTGTGTTTCCAACCGTAACGTCTCCGCTGCTTGGACGATCCGTATGGCTTTCTCCAAGGTTAGATTCGCCTCTTTCAAAAGCTTCTGTTGTACCGTCCCCTGAAACAGTCCAGAGACTAACTGATCACGCAGGGCAGTACTTAATTGCTCACCAAATTGGCAATTCTTGGATATCCGCCGTAATTCTGAGACATACTCTGCGATAGACTCTCCGACTCGCTGTTGCCTATTGTAGAAACGAAACCGTTCCGCGATCACGTCCACTTTCGGTTCATAATGGTCTTTCAGGAGCTGAAAGAGTTCGTCTATTGACTTTTCCTGCGATTTGGCTGGCCGGACCAGGCTCTTCAGTAGAGCCTATATGGGTGAACCCATGCACAGACGTTAATGGGACAGCTTTTCGTGTCTCCGCTGCGTCGTCTCCCGCTAGCTTATTGGCTGCACAATAGAGCACAAATCTCTCTTGATAGTCCTCCACCTGATCTATACCTGGTTGGAACTCTCCTAATTTTCCGTGTCTGGCCGCCATCCTCGTCGCCAATTATTGTGTATTACACAGTGTACTCGCACTAGTCGTTTATTGTGTACTAGCAACGTCAAACTACAACAACGAGTGACCTGCGCAAACTCTACAACTAATTGTCTAGCAAGTACACCACAGCTGTCTACACGTGCACACCATACAATAGACCTATCCCGGACGTTTCCCATAGAGCGGTGACAGCAAAATGATTTCTCTGACTCTGCATTGAGAGCAAGCAGAACTCAACTGGGACTCGAAAAGTGCTACGGCCATAGCCGTAGCGCCGTGGCCGTTCCCCCCCCCAGCATGCATACGCGCGCTCGCGTGCGCGTGTACACACACACACACACACACACACACACACACACACACACACACACACACACACACACACACACACACACACACACACACACACACACACACTATTTCTAATTCCAAGTTATTGTTTGTTTGTTCTGTAAATTATTGTTTTCTCTAGTATTTGTTTTGTGTCAGGTACATCAATGAGTGAGGATGAACGTTTTGTGTCTCGTGTTGTGTGTGCCATCCAGCATGTCAGCTCCACCAGGTGGTATGCCATCGGTTCTGCTTGTGGCAGAACGCCTGATCAACTCGTGTCTGTCAGTTCCTACCCACACGACTGTGATAAAGTGAAGGTTCTCTTTGATCAGTTAGCACAGGAACTGGGAAGGAAGCCAGCTGCAGAAAAGATGCTAGAGGCTTGTCGCTCAATTACCAATCCTACATACAATGGCGTGCTCGAAGAGATGAAGAAATGAAATTTTGCTATGTGTTGCGGTTGGGTTGTATTGTTTGATGTTGATTGTAATATTTAGTATTGTTCATTTGTATTGTCATCGTATATGAACCGGTCGTGTATTGTTTGAATGTCGAGTAATTAAAATGTGTTGCTATTGCAAGACCTATCAATATTGTACATTTGAATGAGGAGTGTTGTAAAGTCTCGTCTACTAGTAGAGCATTAGCTAGAACATATGTTATTGGAAATACTTGGAGTGTTGGTTGTAAATAGGTGACCATTTGTTATATACATAGTGGACTGATGTGCTATGTTAATATTAACTTGAAATTATTAATTAAAGTTTATTTATAAATTAATCTATAATAACGTCACATGAAAACATAAAATTAACAATTTTGCAATGCAAAATATACTAGAAATAAAATGAAATAATAAAGTTGTTGTTATTGTTGTGTGTGTGCGCGTGCGTGTGTGCGTGCGTGTGTGCGTGTGTTTGTTAGGCAGGAATATCTGTCGACTATTTTTATTAGCTACCAAATTAACATACACCATACGTTGCACGTTGTTGTTCTCGAGTTAGCTTTACTGACTGTCAGCTGCCAGCACACGTGTCAGTGTTTGCTACATCTTCTAGTGACTACACCTTCTAGTCATAGATGACATCACTGAGCGAGAGATCATAAGCAAGCTAGAGAGTGCCAGTGGTTCAAAGAGTCATGTCAAATGATTGGCAATTCACTTGACGTACAGTTTTGCCTAGTATTGTGCCAAAGTGACGTTTGAATGCAGAGCTAGAATAATTTGGCAGACATGCTAAAATTATATGCGTGTAGTCACGTGACTTGTACGTTAGCGTGCGCGAGTTTATCTGAAGCACGTGATCGTAGTAGATCAATCGTTGAGCATGCGTAGAATGTAGAGAACGCCACCAACTGTTCCTTCGTTGTTGGCTGTCAGTTGGTGTCTATGCAGTGAGCATAGAAAGTTTGGCTGCGATGTCGTCACTGTTTGGTAACTGATGCTCTTCGTTTGATGTTGTTGGCGCCATTGATTGACGCGAAGCTAAATTTTTCTTTTCGAAGTGGCTAGAGAACCGGTACCGGCCTCGGATGCGGAGTAATTTGCACGTGACCGATTATGTCATGCTAATTAGAAGCGGCGAATGGCGGGAAGTTCGACTGATTCCGCATTCTTTTCTGTTGGGAAAAGATTCAACTCATTCGCCGACCTACAAGAGCGATTGTCGGTGTATGAGTCATCAACACATACAGAATTATGGAGAAGAGACTCGAGAAGTGTTAAGGCTGCCCGAAAGCGAATCAATCGTCCCCTTCCTGACGCAATTATATACTATGAGATGACGTATAGCTGCATTCACGGAGGCAAAAAATTCGCTGCCCGTGGAGAAGGAAAGCGGTCTACATCGTATGTGCAGCTTGTGCGTTAGCAATTGTTTAGGAATCCAAGGACCTACACCTTTTCCATGGTGATGGGTCAAATTGTGGCCCCAGGCTAAAATACTGTACATACAGTAGTCTCAGATAAAAAGAACAAATGTAAAAAGAAACAGTAATTAACTACGCTCGGCAAATACTGTTATTATATATATATATATTTATATATATATATATATATATATATATATATATATATATATATATATATATATATATATATATATATATATATATATATATATATATATATATATATATATATATATATATATATATATATATATATATATATATATATATTATATATATATGTATATATATATATATATATATATATATATATATATATATATATATATATATATATATATATATATATATATATATATATATACATATATATACAAAGTAGGTTAATGTTAGATGCTGATGTAATTGCTTGGGATTTGCCGGTTTTGTCTGTTAGTAGTTTGTTATAAAATATGATATTATTTCTCTCGCTCTCATATATATATATATATATATATATATATATATATATATATATATATATATATAGTTGATCAGTGAAACCTTTGCTGTAGTGTTACATCTGCACCGTACTGTACTACACTATTGAAAATACATACATATACCCAGTATACATCATTGCTGCTTTACCGTCTTCATTCTTTCTTCACACTTTCTAAAGACAAAAACGTCTTTCAATGAAGCATGTTCAAAATACAGCAAGACACGTGCTGGGCAGAAATGTTAAGACTCTCTCTCATCTATTAGTTTGTATCAGGGTGGCAGTGTAGATCGATGCATTTGGATATTCTATATTCTACAATTCTTTAGCAAATTTGAAAATTACCACATTTAATATAAACTAGTCGACAGTAAAATTAATATCAACAATTGTTGGGGTACAATTTCAGACCTTTGGTTGATTTGTTTTGTAAAATTCAACCGGTAACCTGAAACATATTTCTATATCATATTACATATTATTTTTGTAATTTTATACAACCACAATTCCTACATTTAAAAACACACCAAAAATTTCGTCATGCTGTTACTTCTGCACCGAAGTGCAAGGAAAACGTTACTTGTGAGTGTTGCCTGACTTGAGTTCGGTATGCAAGCCATAAAAGAGCAACAGGATTTCCCTAAGATTTAGGCTTTACGATCAATTCCATAACAAACCATAATTAAATATTCCTTGTACATACAGTACTAAAAATAAACTTCAAAGGATAAGCAAACACACTAAACTGCACATAAGCTTAATTAATTGATACCAGAATTTTTTGCTAATGCAAATTTCTCAAATTTTATAACTTTAGTATTTGCACTCAACATAGTTTTTCATTTAATTTTGCAATTACATTTTCATTGTGTTGTATTTTTCTTCGTGCTTTCCATCAACAGGACTTTTAGGAAAGACTGCCCATTTGAATTGTCCCTAAGAGCTTCTGAAGATAGTCAACCACTAGTTGTGCGAAGATTTAAAGAGAGCCATAATCATGAAATATCAAGAGTAAGAATAATTAATTCATCTTGTACATGTACATGAACTGTGCCAACACATACCGTATTATCTCTAACATAAACACGGCCTTAATTTTTCAAAGGGCCTAATAGATGTGACTTTATTAGAGACCAGACTGGGTCTTATGTAATTTCAATGTTGTTTAACTCAACATGGTTACATTAGCAATACAATTTAGCTATCATTTATTACCATCCAATACATTACGTTTGACTATTGGTAATAGGTACTTTGCGTGCGATGCGCGCTTTTATTGGAGACTGTGCCTTTCATTCTTTGTATGAGGTCCCATAGCGTGCTTTTATTGGAGACGTAACTGTATTGGAGACCTGTGTGTATGTTAGAGACAATACGGTATTCACCAATATGGTAGCTGCATTAATACTAAATAGTATTATTTGAATATTATAAACCTGTACAGGAACTATTCAACAACTTCCCAGTCAGAGAAAGCTACCATTAGAAGCAAAGGAAGAAGCTGAAAAGCTAATAGAACTAAAAGCAAATAAAAAAATTATTCAGAACAAGCTGGCAGAAATGACAGGAAACGTAGTGCTGCTAAAAGACTTGAGCAATATTAGTACTGGTGTGAGAGCAGGAAAGACAAGAAACGATTTAAATACAGCTGTAAAGCAACTGATAGACAAATATGGTACATGGCTGTTATGAACAGCTCTCCTTGAAGTTGCATTTTTTGTACGTTGTGGTGTTTTGCTTGTAGAAGCTAGTGTAAGTGTTGTCGTCAGTGACAATAACGTGTTGCAAGGCATCTTCTTTCAGGATGAGGAGATGAAGCAGGCGTTTTCAGCATACCCAGAACTACTATGTATTGATGCGACTTACAAGCTGCTGGAATTGAGATTTCCTCTCTATATAATGCTTATAGAAGATGGCAATGGCCATTCTGAAGTGCCTGCTGCATTCTTGTTATTAGAAGAATCCAAGGCATCAATTACATGTGTAGCTAATATTTTCAAAGAAAACAATCCTGAATGGAAGTCTGTAAGAGTGATAATGGCTGATAAAGACATGACAGAGAGAGATGTTCTTGCTGCCAGTTTCCCTTCTGCTGCTATTTTGATATGCTTATACCACGCATTGCGATCGTTTCGAAGAGAGATAACGATGGAGAAGATGGGCATTACCTCTGGCCAGCGAAGCACATGCCTTGAAATGGTACAGCAAATGGCCTATGCTCCAAGTGAAAAAAGTACCTGGATCTGTATAGGCAGTTTCAAAATTGTGCTCCTCCGATTGTGTTGAAGTATTTTGATGATCAGTGGCACCCTATTAGGAAGCAGTGGACGATGGGGATGCAGTATAGCACAGGAAATTTTCTCAATAATACCAACAATAGATTGGAGTCCCTGAATGCAAAGTTAAAATCAGTAATTTCACGGTACTCATCACTAGAAACATTTGTTGACAAGTTCTTTCTTATTTTACGAATGCTTCGATCAGAACGAGACTATCAAGCAAGCCTGTCTACTCTCAAAGTCCCTGTAACATACCATTCTATCACTGATGCAGCACTGATTAACTATATGAAGTTTCTTACATCTTATGCCTACAGATTTGTTGCCAAACAGATGGATATGGAGACAAAGGTACAGCTCGCAAATGATGGCAACTAACATTACCATGTTGCATACAACGATAGTTCAATAGTAGTCACCCCCGCAACATGCCAGTGCATGACTTGGCAGTCAATGAGGTTGCCTTGTCGTCACATACTGGCAGCTCGATCTGATCTCGGATTGAACATGTTCACTGAAGAACTTTGTGACAGAAGATGGTCTTTAGATTACTACAAATCTAATCACAAAGCATTTTCACCTATTGCTCATCAAAGCCCGTCTACAGCAACCATCCTTAGCTTTGAAACACCATCAAGAAAAGTACACTCTCAGGTGCGTTGTCAAAGTGATTCTCAACTGTTACATACATTAGCACGTGTCCGTGTTGTAGTTTGAAAAATTCCATTAGGCTTCAAAGATTGCTACCAAACTTGCTAGTTTAGCTTCAGAAGCATCAGGAGTCAATTTCACCAGCAGATTGAATGTAATGAAAGAGTTGGTTTCTGCTTGGGAAAATGGACAAGAAGTGGAACTGATCAGTGATAAGATTCTGCTAGCGTCCATGCATATATGCAAACATATCTTTAACATCATACAGCCATATTAATTCTTTTGTGCCAATAGATTCAACTGAAGGAGAGAAACATGATGAGGTCTTACAACCACTGCTTAATCTTGACAAACCTTTCACAGGTAATTGTCTGTCAGCATCTACGAATACCTGTGCATGTACATACTTACATACCTACCTACCTACATACTCTTGTTGGAGATACATGTATGGGTTAGGGGCACCAGCCCCTCAAAATCACCAGGGGATCGAACCCGAGTACTTCCGCTGACCTCTGCCTGAGTTGTTTTTAGGCAGACCTCCATGTATATTCCTAGGTGTGCACGCCGACTAACTGAAGTATTACTACATGTAGGAAAGATGCACTTACGGTTCCTCAATATGACCCAAGTCAATCCGCATGATGTCCACGCAAAGTCAATCACCGACCTTCATAATACTTGCCATTAGCTCGATTGACTGACTGACTGACTGACTGACAAAAATAATCATTACACACAAGCTTTTGTTACATACAAAACACTAAAGTTAAAAATATTATACATGACAGTTCAAGTCAGTAGAATCACAGCAAACTGACTGACTGACTGACGATAATTTATTAGACACAAACTTCTACGTACAGAACACTAAAAGTTCAAGTCAGTAGAAGCACGGTCTCAGCGCTGATGGACTCACTGATCGAATCGATGAGAGACTACTAGTACATTTTATTAATTCTTTTGTGCCAATAGATTCAACTGAAGGAGAGAAACATGATGAGAACTTACAACTACTGCTTAATCTTGATAAACCCTTGACAAGTAATTGTCTAACAGATTTTACACATACCTGTGTATCTACCTACCTACCTACCTACCTACCTACCTACACCTACCTACCTACCTACCTACATCATAGTGGTTCACTGGTTTCAGTGAAGACACTTTTATGTAGTGTCTGCTTGCTCTCTATGGGAAGCAAGGCCTGAATTAGAGATGTGTGTAGAACAATGAAGCTTGAGAATATTACCAACAGACGATATTGTAAAATATTGTACAACGCTTATACATACATTTTTTCTTAGTATTATAGGAGTCTGCGCGACTCCGCCAAAAACGTACAAAATTTACAACAAATCACTTTACTCACAAAACACTATGAAATCTAATCATGGTGTTACAGACTCAACCAATGGTACCCAAAACTTATAAAATGATTCTGTTTCTTTGCGTCTAAACCAACAGTGTCTTATACACGCATACATACATACATTTATACATGTGTGCATGCATGCATACGTATACACTTATACCATGGTCACAAGACGTGCGACCAGTTACAAGTGCTTATTTAGATGGAGTATATGAAATATTGTACGGCGAGTGTGCAAGAAGTTCCGGTTAATATTGCACTCTCACTTATCATATACACATCACATAACCATGGTATAAATTACTTATTATATGATTAGCATGCTATATGGCTTTTAGTAGCAGCAGGGTTTTAGACCTTGATAACCATGCCCCTCATGCTTTAAAAAGCCATATAGCATGCTAATTACACAATAACCTATACATACATACCATATTTTCTTGAATAATAAACTGCACTCGAATATAACTGAAGGATCTGATCAGTTTGAAATATGATAGTAACCCATGTTTGAACAGTAACCCATGCCTTGGAGCCGAAGACTGCATTGTATCTAACATTGTTCACACTCATTGTTTAGTTTGCCATTTGCCAAGAACTGTCCACGCAGAGAAGAGATCTGAAAAATTGAATATTGTGAAGGAAGGTAGAGCATCATCTCTGAACAATGTGTGGCAACAAAATACAGAATCGACAAACAGAACCTTCGTCAGTGGATAAAAAGAAGTTCGAAGGAATCTACAGGAATTGATGTCAATGCGCGTGATGAGTATTGGGTATGTGTTGTGAGTTCTAATGTGTGTATTGGATGTTGAAATGAACTGCACGTCGTTTGATCTCAAAATAGGACACGCTTCTGATACAGGCGTGTAGGAAGAAGAACGAGGAAATAGTTGAGTTTCTGCTCACTAAATCAGCAGACGTTAATGGGACTGGCAGTGTGAGTTGATTGAGTGTGTAAAAGTGTGATGTGTTGTTGATAAGATGATAGATATCAACTAGATGTAACAATCTAATCCAACAATCAACGTTTTCGTTTTTTCTTGCTCGTCAAGAGGCAGCAGTGTTGACTTGTGACTGGCTGAAGCAGCCATTGCATGCAGAGATGAATAATCTTGTTGGTTTTTATTTGATTCAACTTGGACTGTTGGAGAGTATTTTTGCAGTAGTTATTGTCTTATCAGGTCGTCTTCATTTTCTATTTTCTTTTTTCTTGCAGCATGTGTACAGTGTGATGGAGGATAAATGATAATAATACATTCTTGTGTGCAGGATGGATTGACGGCTTTGATGGTAGGAACAGGGCTTGGAATGGAAGATATTGTGGATGTATTATTGAATGTCAAAGATATTTATGTGATGAAGAAAGATAATTTTGTGAGTTTGATCGAGTATTGAGAGGTTGAGGTGATATTGTGGTGTCTGTTGTGCATGTATTAAACATATTTGTGAGTGTAATGCATTCATTTTGCTATTGTTTGTATTTGTGTGTTGATCATTCTATTGAATGTCTCATTGTGTGTGTTGAATGGAATGTCTGTTGCTTTAATATATTTTAACATAAACACTCTCACTATCTTATCAGTTTCTTGTTTACTCAGTTGGGATTCACAACTATCCATTGGGCTGCAATGTATAATCGCGTGACCATTGTAGAGAGACTTTTGTCTTGTTCTGTTCCTGTTGATATCAATGATAATAATGTTTGTACACCACTGTGGTGTGCTGCCTGTTATGGTCATGTGTGTTGTGTTGATGTTCTCCTAAACATGGAGCGAGTCCCCAACATGAGAGGTGATGCATTCAATATCCTTCAGTCAATAATATTACTAATGTGATGTCATTGTGGGATAGTAAGTGGGGAGGATCACTACTGGAGATTGTCAAGCGCTGTGGTCGCAATGATGTGGTTAAGATGATGGAAGAAGCCATAAGATGTAAGTGAAAGAAACAATTAATTTGTGTTTTTGTTTTTTCTTCTTTTGATTTAATGTGATGATTTTGGTGTGAGGTTAGATTGGTATTGTTAAATGATTTGCTTTTTATCGTGTCTGTTGAGCTATTGTAGTGATGTGCTGCTTTTCATCTTCTCACTTCTTTTCCTTTCAACATTTGGGTTGAGGTGATGTGTCTGCTTGTTTTATTGTGTGTTTTGTGTCTCTGTGTCTGTCCATTTGTCAGTTAAATCAGTTAATGAGTTAATAATATTTTACTGTTGTCTTCTCCTCTACATATCTGGGTGTCAATTTGTTTGCACAAACATTTATGTTAGTTGTGGTTTGCTGGTGTTGTCTTACCTTTCCATCTGTGTGTATTTGTTTTGTTTTGTTTGTTTGTTCACGTGATTGTCTATTTGC
>NC_085099.1:3433306-3465201 GCF_963422355.1 Corticium candelabrum
GAAGAATTAAGCCAATCAGTCCATGAGAGTGAAGTAACATGACTGAGAAATAAGATCCAAGAGAAAGAGGAGGAAATGAGATGTCTCGTGTCTATTCTTGCTACTGTTAGCAGAATGGCAAGCGAGAAAGTAGGACAAGCACGCATAGAGCTTGCAGATGTGTAGGATATGATTGTTGATTTCAATTATTGTTGTTTTGACTTTGTACTGCATGAGCTAGTTGGAGTAGGAAGGAGATGGAATAATAATTATTGTCTGTTTTTCTGTCTTTGTGATTGAATGTTTGTTTTGTTGTCTTGCAGGTTGGTGAAGGTCACACGACTTCTACTGAGTGTCGCATGTTGTCACAACCTACAGGTAATAACATAAAAAAGACTAAATTGGAGAGAGATGCATGATGGATACAAGTATAGTGACTTATTGCCAGAAATCATTGTACATGGCTGTGGGATTTGATAATTCACAAAATGAGTTTGGAAACAGAGAGGGCAGATTTTATTTTGTTTATTAATTATATTGTGTTAGTTTGTAGTACTGTAGTAGAGCAAGCCAATACACACACACACACACACACACACACAGACACACACACACACACACACACACACACACACACACACACACACACACACACACACACGTCTGATGATGAGTGAAATGTGTTTGGTTCATGTCTGATCACAAGTTTCTTTTTGTTTGTAAATTAGTATTTTTCTGTAATATTTTCTGCCGAGTACATCAGTGAGTGACTTCTATGTCATTTGTTGTGCAACCAATTAAAGGGCAATATTTTAGAATGTTTTGTTATTGTATCAATTATTAGAATGAAATGTATTCATTGCAATTATGTGTAGTTTTGACCTTTTCCTTTTTCAATTACTTAGTATGTGTTGGAACTCAATCATCATTCTAGTGTATGAGTTTATGTCATTTCTGTTAACTTATATATGTGTGTGTGTGTGTGTGTGTGTGTGTGTGTGTGTGTGTGTGTGTGTGTGTGTGTGTGTGTGTGTGTGTGTGTGTGTATGTATATGTGTGTATATATATATATATATATATATATATATATATATATATATATATATATATATATATATGTATGTATGTATGTATGTATGTATGTATGTATTTGTTCAAAAGCAGGTGTTAAATCCCACCAGAGACACAGAGGACACTAAAGAGAGTCATCACTGTTATCAGTGGACATGCCATCATATATATGTATATATATATATATATATGTATATATATATATATATATATATATATATATATATATATATATATATATATATATATATAGTCAAGGTAATAGGCGTTCGATGTTTACTCACTAGTTTTTGTTAGACAGAAGACACTAGTACGTTTCCTTGATGTAATGTTCTTGTCTAAATGTTAGCAAACTTTTGTAGTTAACATAATTTATGATTTTATACAGAGAACAATGGGAAACCGATTGACATAGTTGGGGTGTGATTTTTAATCTGTGAATGTAATCTCTAACTTAGACTTTGACAGGTGAACCTCTACTGATATGATAAGGTATATCATATACTCTAAATGCTTTAGTGAGGTTAAGTTGCTTATGATATCTGCTGGTTTGTTTGTGTATTGAACGATCTCCCTTCATGGTAATCATCTGACTTTTTGATAACAGGAACGGCAAATCAACTGACGCTGACGTTGGTAGCAAACAACAGATGTACGGAGCGAGAGATAGTGGCTGTAGCTGGTACAGTTCGTCCTTATTGGCAGGAATTTATATCCGTTCTCTCGCCTTCCTTGTTTTCCGTGGATGAGATAAGAGTCATACAACGTGAAATGACGTCAGACCTCTTCCTTTAGAGTCGAACAGCATTGGACAAGTGGGACAAAAAATTTGGTGCTCAAGCCAATCGACGGTCGGTAGTTCAGACATCGTGTGCCCATTGAACGAACCAGTCAAGCAGTAGATCTTTTTGGTCCTGACTTGCTGGAGAATGTCTGTCCACCAGAATGATTGTGTTTTTCAATTTAACTTTTTTCGTTTTGATGTGTTATTCATATATTTAATTAATTAATAAACAGTCGTTTAGTTTACTGTGCGAAGTCGTTACATTCAGTCGTCGAGCCGTCTACTACACTCTGGCTTACGCCACGTGACCGTCGTCACTTGTAGCGTTTCACGTGTTCAGAGCACTCGAGTGGGCGTGACTATCTTTTTCAAAATTGAAATTACTATAATAATCGCGTTAAATATTAAAGTTAGTATGCTGGTAGTTCGCTGAAGGTGTCTAGCTCAAGTACGCGCGTGACGTCCATCTCAAGCACTCTGTAAACATTCTAATTTACTTAGTATGAAGTATACGGGACTTTTAATTACTGTGAGTCTATCTTCAAGCAGTTACACCTCTCTGGTTTGCAGGCAGCTAAAAGGCGATTACTTTGGTAAGCAGACTAAATAATTAAAATAGGAGGAAGTCGGTAGAGACGAGAATGAGGCCAACGTTGGTGTACGTGGTAGCTAGCTAGAGCTCAAAGACCACGGCTTGCAGAGACATTGCAGCCGTTTGCTAGACCGTGTACTGCGAAGGTCTTCAACAGTTGACACCTGGAACGGTGCCGTGCCACCTGGAAATGCCGTTCAATGCACACAATCCGGGGTAGCGGCATCCAGCCGACTAGGGCGGGCCGTTAGTGTGAAGAAGTAGGCATCTACAATACTGACGTGCTGTGTAGATATGGTTGGACATGTTTATATTGTCGTGCGCAATTCGATAGCGCGTTTGTAAGCTGCATAGATAGCACACGTGACAGCTGCAGGCTGCAAACTTTTGGTCGAAGGTGATTGCAGTTTCGTTCACGTTTGCTCTTGCTAGCGTGTTTGCAGTTTCGTGCACGTCTGTTCGAACACAAAAGCTTGCAGCCCCGTGCATGTTTCCTTGAATGTGTTTTTGTAGCGTGTTTGCCTCGCGTAGCCAGACAATAATGACGCGCCTGTACTTCTGTACGGAGTGTAGGTATTAGCTCCGGAAAACGGAATTTCTTTAAGGGCAGCTTTTACAAGTTGGCCTTTTATATTTTTATTTTTGTTTTAGTTTAATTTTAATTTAATTTTAATTTTAATTTTAAATTTTTATCATTTAATATGTGGCAATTTACTGTGGCGTTTTCCTTAATTGGTGGATGTTATTTTGGCGATTCCATGCTCCGCTGTATTGATATACAGTATACAACGCTTTTATCTTGTACTATAGAGTACACTAGCTACATTGCCCGGCTTCGCCCGGATGCATTTAATTAAGAGGAATTACCATGGAAGTTACATAATCTCTCTATATAATTATGTACAGTTTATATAAGCTCACTATCCCGTTCTTCGCACGGTCAGACTAAATATTAATTAATATTACTAATGGTTAGAAAGTTTCTGGAATCAGACAAATTCGGTGGTGATCGGACTCGCCTTTCTTTTATCCTGATTTACACACACACACACACACACACACACACACACACACACACACACACACACACACACACACACACACACACACACACACACACACACACACACACACACACACACACACACACAATTTGAGCTCTAGCTAGGTTTAGGTGTTGCTTCGGGCACCTTAGCCTAATTAAATAATTATTGTTGTACGTTATTAACGACTTGAAAAAAGTGGCATAGGAAGATGTCACGAGCGGGGAGGGGATGGGCCAGAACAGTGGCGTAGGAAGATGTCACGAGCGGGGAGGGGATGGGCGGTTACCATGGATGTCATCATAAGTAAGCAAAAACTACCTCTCTTGCCAGACCGTAAACAGATTTGCAAAAGTCACTGGCACAGAAAATTTAATTCCTACACTGAGCCAGGGGATTCAACCCCTAGCTCTCCCCGCTTCCTACACCCGACCGGTAGAGAATGACTTGTTTACGACCGTTTTGGCTGCGAATTTCCCGCTCTTCGCTCTTTCTGCCTTCTTATAATTAATTAAGCTTATCTTTATTAATTGATTTATAATTATTGATGTCATAGGAAGGAAATTGTATAGTCGTCGTAACAAAACAAGGAAAGTGTCTACCCATGGCTCAATCATCAGTGCCTGCTCAAGCTTATAGTGTTGTGACTGCTGAACAAGTGGCCCAGATTGTTCTGAAAGTATCCGACGATTGGGACATGCTGGGTGCGCTTCTTGATCCTTACCTCATCAGCGTAGCACTAACAAAGGAAATCTATGATTCATGGCCCACTCAAGAGGATCGCGCAAAAGTAATGATGGATAAGTGGATGAAGCATCATGGAAACTATGCCACTCAGCGTAAGGTCATCTCAGTTCTTTGTGACATGACCAGACGACACCACGCGATCGAAATATTTGGAGAAGATCTTGTCCAGTTTGTGAAGCCTAAAAGTAGTCCAGGTGACAGTAACAAGTAGTCTACTCTAGTATCGTTTAAAAAGTTATGTAACCGTGCCACACGCATTGTGTTGTGTGTGTGTGTGTGTGTGTGTGTGTGTGTGTGTGTGTGTGTGTGTGTGTGCGCGCGCGCGCGCGTTGTAATGCAACACGTGTGACCAGTAGTAGAGTAAGGAGTCCTCAAATACTGCTTTCAAAAATACCTTTTGTATTGCAAAGATCTAGAAAAGCACCCCTCTCTCTCTCTCTCGCTTGGGATTGCGTGCAAACAATGATAGTCAAATATTTTGTGGTCTCTAGTATCTTCCTCTCGTCTCAGAGCTGCACCTTCTTAGGCCCCGAAACGTGTTGTGAAGGTATTATAGAGAACATAAAAAGATTTAGTCTTGCACCTGCAACACCATGATTATTATTATAAAACTTTTTTTTCATTTTAGATCTTTGTTTTGCTTTTACATTATCTCTCGCGCCAGCAAGATTTTTATAGCATATATTTACAGTCGTATTTATATACTAATAAGACGCACTGTAAATATATATTGACTCAGATTGACCATGCAAATGTGCGCCAATTTGGAGTCAATTTTGGGGTGCAAGTGTGCCAGTTTGGGGGCAGTTTTGAGGTAAAAATGTACCAGTTTGGGGTCAATTTTGAGGTCCAATTTGAGGTGCAAATGTGCGGCCAGTTTTGGGGTGCACGCTTATGTCGTCACTGGTCCTCTATATAAGAACAGACCTACCAGCATCACTACCGCCTCTAGATAGTGGATAAATTTTATATTTGTCTTGGATTTGGAGTTGGTGGCAGTGGCTGACATCAAGGCTCATCATATGGTTCCACGGTCTCCTCTGCATCCATGTCTTCGGTGGGGTGTTAGAACACACACACGCGCGCACGCACGCACGCACGCACGCACATACACACACACCACATATACACCCTAGGTCGTGTAGTTGTAAGAGACGGTTGAGCTCATTGTTTGGTGAGTTCAAGACATTCAAGGTCTTGTCGAGAGCCACCACACTAAAGACATATACAAGTCTTTATCTTTAATCGCTAGAGTTTTTCCTACGGTCAAAGCCTTTTTGGTCCCTAATTTGAGTAAATGCTTGCCTTTAGTCAGCAGCATCTTGGATCCCGATTTCACAACACCTTTTGCAACATCCCACAGATTTCCCAGGTGAGATCCCTCGATGATTTTTTATGATACAACAGATTGCGTTTGTACGACATGGTTGTCACTATACCTATAGGTTACATAGTTTTGATGTGTAGTAAGAACGTTGTTCTCTCCCCATTGAAATTGATGGGTCTCCATTGAAATTGATGAGTCTACCATCCTGGTCAGTCACACGTATGTTGATGTGGGAGAGTGCCTCTGTTTTAGCCATTCGACTGTAGATCAAATTATTCGGTGTAATAGAGAGGAGGGATCTGGGTGATTTGTCGGGAGAGAAGTTGCACATGACATCGTTGGGACTACCGTTGATGTAGCTAGAGGAAACGAGAGAGCATTGTATCAATACCGAGTGAATATCGGTGATATTGACTTGTCTGTTGCTGTCGTACACTCCATCCTCTCTCAAGCGCTTTGCATCAAATTTCAATATAGATCTCAACTCATTTTTGATTGTGAAATTGATTTGGTAACTGTATGAGCGAGAATTAATCGTGATTCTAACGTATTGTAATTAGGTTGTATGGTTATACCGTCTTTATTGTTACCCGTTTGATTTCATGAGCCGTTTGATTGCCAAGTTTAAGTCCGTGATATCGTAAGCACCAGGTGGTACCTGAATTCTGATCCACTTTTACCGTCATTGTACCTGAACATATTGTTGTCTCCAGTGATATTGTACCACGAATACCATGTATCCCTGAAGATCAATGCCAATTTATAATCGACACTCTTGTTGAGTGGAAGAGGTGGGTGTAGTTCTATGGTAAAATCAGAACTCGAACCTCCGGTGGCCGCAGCGCTGTCTAATGCTCGAACCGTTTTACTATGTCACTATATATAGAATTAGATATAATCATCGTGAATCTTTGTGTATTATTTTTTGGAGATAATAGCATTCACCAATAACCTATCTAGGATCTCGATGATCTTATTGTCAAGGGCAACACTCTCGTTACCGGTTTCTTTGCTGGCAATAAGGACTTCCAAGCGGTGACAGATCGTCAGGGCACTTGTAATATTTGATCTCGGGGGAAGGGGGCTTGCGGCCGGTACTTCTTGAATCGTTTGTTGACAGGAAGGCCAGACAGTTCGACCAGTTTGTTCCAGATCTTGAGGACTCCAACAGGTCTGTATATATCTTTCTCGATATGACCTTCTTATCATCCTTGTAGTTAGGCTTCCAACCTCATGTTTGCCAGTTGCATGGGATCTATGTACCGGTCGCCAAAGGTGGATTCGGATGTGAGTTTGTATTGTTGTTTTGGGGGGTGTCCTTTACTCCTTTGCCTGACTTGATGGTGGCTTTCTTACCTTTTGGTGTCTTACTATCGGAGATATCAATAGCATACATATAATCATCTATTAAACCCTTGATGTTATGATCGGCGATGAGTTTTTTCCTTTATCTCTAGTGCTCTTGTTACCACCTTCCTGTTGTAAATGCAGTCTAACATCAGTTCTAAGTAAATCCCTTTAGTAGGTGTGAAGCTTTATAATTTAGAAGGTTTAGGAAGATTAAAATTTCCACTATATCTGACGACACGTATGGATCTACTATTGGTTTTGCTTCTGCTGCTGCTTTAGTGAGTAACGTGGCTAACGCGGCTTCCTCCGGTGCTGACGATACCTTTGATGCGACCGCCTCTAGTGTGGGTGACGCGACTGCCTCCGCTATAGGTGGTAAGGGTGGTGGAGCTGCGATGCGAGGTGTTTGGTTTGCGATAGCATTTACAATATCGACCTGAGTGTTTTTCAGAGCATCTTGCCCCTCTTGTAATTTTTCTATCAATTTGCCTTGCTGTTTGTCCAACTCTGCTTTGATGGGTTGTTGCAAGACTTGAGCCACATTTTCCAGGAAACGCTGTTTGCTGATTTTTACGTCGACAATGCGCTTCGTGAGAATTTCTTTATTCTTGACAAATTTCTCGATCAACGCTTTACGCTCTACATGCTCTTCACTTGTGCGAATGCCATAGTATACTATAGCTTATATTAAAATGTTGTGCCAGTAACTAGTTATGGTAACGAAGTTACTGTGACATACTGACAAGTTGTCGTGGTAGATAGAATTTATCAAATCCACAACGATACATCTCGGGTATGTGATTGCTCGTCTGGTCGAGAAGCATGAATGAGTACTAAAAAAGGTAGGGTTCTCATGATGCCTTCCTATAGATTTCGGCAACCTCTTCATTGCTTATTGCGTTGTTGTGATCGTCTGCGATTCAAAATATCTTTGTTGTCTAGACCAGGAAAGAGACAGAAGGCTTTGGTATTTCGACGAATGTATTTAGGAAAGTCGTAGTTAACTCTGAGTGAGGTAGATACAATTGCAGTTGCGATTTCTGGACAGTGAAAAGTACTTCTTGATGGGTTCCATATGCCTGCTGTCTATATTGATATCGTCAAAGACGATCAGCTTGCTAGTATCACCGTCTAGTTCCTCGATGGGTATCACCTCTGCCGGTTCGAGTATTTGGAATGACGAATCCACTCCCTCGGTCTCCAAGAAATCGTAAAAGTCTTGTAACAATTGGTATTTTTCTTGGTTGGGATTGATAGTGTACATGATCGACTTGTCGGACTTCATCCACCTCGTCAACATGTTACACAACAATGTTGTTTTTTCACATCCCGTCGGTCCAACCACGATGTAATGGCAATCGGGGAGTAGGAAATGCCAATTATCTCTCTACTCGCTTCGATGTCCGTCATCGAAATTGATTTTTGAAATCGAAATTTGTCTGCGCAGCTTGTTGACAAAGTCTGCAAGGAGTTGCTTGGATCGGTGTTGCATACGTGTGTGGATGGGTTTAGTGTGTGCTCGGTCTCGAAGGTGAGAGAGGTTGTGGGGAGCGGGCCTTTATCTTGTCGAGATAGGCTTCGAAAGTCGTACACGATGCTGTGTCGATAGGTTTTTTTGGGGGGATCTGGGGCGGGAGCTTGCCTATATGAGTCGCACTCCCACATGACCACGAGATCGAATCCGGCGTCTCGGATAGTTTGATCTCGCTCGAGAGTTGTTTCGTACAGGCTTCTGCGTTGAGTGAATGCTTTGGACACCCATGCCAGTGACAGCCGTGAAACTGGAATACAGTTCGGCCGGCCATACCGTCGACGGGAGCGCCCTTGATCCAACGCTCACCACCGTGTCCACATTTGGCGTGGTGGATGTGAACGCCACGCTGCTGGCTTTCGCATTTTAGCCAGCGAATGGCAACGTTGCTCGCATTGCAGTTTGGTTGGAATGCCTTCTCGTAGGCTGACTGGGTGCTTCTACTGTGTCACCCAGACACTTGAGTTGGGTGACGCCTTGGGTGCACAGGGTAGCATGTCGTTGAAGGTGACATGCTTGAGTGAAGGATTGGAAACAATGACCATAGAGGTAGAGGTTGGAGACTTCTTGATATCTCTGATATAGAAAGCGGTCTCCTCAAACATAACAATGGTCATGATATTGGGATACTGGGCGTGTTGCCGAATCAACCTCCAGACAGGTCCATTTCTGGCATCGACTCTTTTGACATATTGGGCGGGCTTGTATACACGGATACCCAGTTTGAATCGTTTCTCTATTTCAGCGAGCTTGTCTAGATTTGACTTGTGTATGTCCCGAATGTAGATATCGTAGAACGCCGTGGCTAGCTCTCTGGCTTTGTGGGTGGTACGATCTGCTCGTGTGCCTTGGTGTATGGCAATACAACGGAATAGACGTAAGTTATTGTTGAATGTGCCTAGAGCAATGATTTCCCTCTTACGGCGTAGCCAGTCGGGTAGGAGTCTGGTGTCTACCAGAGCATCTCTGCCCAGGATGACGGTCGGCTGGACTTCGATAAAGCGGACGAGAGCCCACTTAGTGCTGGGGCGGTTTAGGTTGTCCCGAGCGAGGCGGATTTCTTCTTGCTTGGTTATCCAGTCGCGGGCTTTTGTCATTCCAACCATTCTTGGGCTGCCCGGTGCGTATGTGCGGAAATTCTTCATTTCCCCGGTCCCAATATTTCTGATCTTGTGGGTGTAGAGATACCTAAGGTAGAATGACGTTTGTACGCGGTCTGCCAACTTTTCCATCATCCTGTCGGTGAGGGCAGCTCCTACCTCACGACGGAATGTGAATGTCAGCATCCTACGTCCTTTTATCGTCCTTTTCTGTTCGCGCTGTCCTGCTTTTAAAGTATGGCGGCTCCATCCTTCACGATGCGTGTAGCCAGGAGTTTACGAAACATCTTTCTTCGAAATCTCTCAAGAGTGGCTAGACGACAGTGAGGATTTTGGAGCTCTTTCACAACCTTCTTGGCTCGCAGGGAAGCGTCGGCTTTTTCGTGAATTTTTGTAACTCGGCACGGTATTGCTCCGGCTTGTTCAGGACACCACGCAGAGCTGGATAGCGCCCAGTTTGAGTGGCACGTTGTATTCGTTGCACTATCTCTGGGTCTCGGGCTTTGGAGATGGACTCTACAACCTCTGCTTTTCGCAGGCGAGAGTATCCCTTGAGTTCGGTGTTCCTGGCTTGCTGTCGCAGGACTTTCGTTGTTAAAACAATGGGGTTGGGGTTAGACCTCTGTTCGCATTGAGTTGGTGATTCATGGTAGACAATTCTGCAGTTATATACTGTAGATTATATTTCTCTAACTGAGCGCAATTTCCTCTACAGCTGAGGCACACAATTCTGTGGCTGTATACATTAGGAGCTATTTGTCTAACAGGGCGCAACTTTCCTCTATAGAGCTCCCCACACGATTCTGTGGCTATATACTGTAGATGCTATTTGTCTAATAGGGGGCAATTCTCTTCACGTCTCGCGCGCGAGACGTGAAGAAAATGGACAAAAAATATTTGGTAATAAACGTTTGGCAACCTCTCGTTCGCAACCTTTCAGCGCAAAAAGTAGTTGACTATCATTGTTTGCACGCAATCTCAAGCAAGATAGAGGGGTGTTTTCCTAGATCTCTGCAATACAAAACGGTTCTTTTAAAACGGTATCTGAGAACTCCTCACTCTACTACTGCGACCGACCGTCTCTGACTTGTCTAATTAATTGATAATTAATTGCATTTCAATTAAGGAGGTAGCGCAACTTTTGTATGTATATGCTTTGCCACATCCTCTTGTATGTCCAACGTCCGTAAGTGCACCTTCTGTTGTAGGGTCGGGTGAATTCGACGAGGAGGGTATGTGCTTGTTAATTGTTAATTCTCGTTGTTAATGAGACTGTTTGACGTCACTATTAATCATAGCACTGGTTTTGACACATGGCGCGGACGCTGTGATAGACGCTATTTTGGACACTGTGTCTCGCCATTTCTGGGAAATTGGAATTAAAGCTGGCCTTACCGCGGATGCCATTACTAATGTTACTGGTAACATCACTGTTACTAGAAGCAAGATGTTTGCTATCATCTCCGAACTCAGTGGCGCCCACGGCAAGGACAAGGCTGTCGTCATGGTTCTGCAGGCGTGTCGCCAGCTGAAGGCCATCGGTGGTATCGTTGACCGCTTGTCTTAGCGCACGCAATATCGAATGTTTTTAGGTCTAGACAATTTGCGCTGCGATCAGCCGTAAAATATCTTTGCTGGAGGCAGCTGTATTGCACGCTGAATTATTACCTTTTTTATTTCGTATCTTGCCGGTTGGTGCTTGATCTTACATTCTAGTGCTGGTTGTTCAAACAATATTCTAGCTTTACAGTAACTCCGTGCACATGAGTATATTTCTAGGAAGCTAGAACGTATAGCAAGAAAATCAAGAAATTATGCGTGACATGAGAGCACATCTAATTAATTATTAACTAGAGTAGTCAGGTGACTTTGGCTATACTTAGCGATGGGAATTCCAGAGCTCGTCATGCCTTGTTTTGGTCCAGGAACGTTACCTTTGACCGAGCTGGTACGTTTTGGCAAAGGGAAGAGCCACCATCCAGAGCGGAAAGAATCATGTCGTTCTCATTCCATCCGCCTGTATACAGTCTAGGGGGGTTTGTCTACGGCCGGTTAGAATGAGAACTGGTCCTGAGATGTAGACTATACGGCTGTCATACATACACTGTAATTACATGCTCTACCATAGCCTCGAACTTCTACACCAGAGAGCGCGCGAACTCTAGTCTGGACCAAGTCGATACTAAAATGATTTCGGAAATAGCCTTCTAAGCCAATCAGCTCCTTATAGCCGGAATGTCGGTTGTAAATTCTGATTGGCTTAGCAATAATTGGTTATACGCTAAGTGCAACGCTGATTGCGCGCGTGTGAAATCCTCGTGGGCGGCTAAGTGCACGCCAGAACAATGATTAGACTCTGCACGCACACATCTTAGTTTTAGTTTCAGCTTTAGTTCTTCGATATTTTCAAGCTTGCGGTGACAGGACATGCACAGCAGCGTCGCTAGACCATCACCTTTGACAACTGGTAGAGCGGTAGTCTCGCTAGCCGAGCGGTTAGACTAGCTAGCGGTGTGCCGAAGAATCAAAGAGTCGTCGTTTCATGCCGTCCACCAAGATATCGCCGCAAACACAGCAGACGTCTCTTCTTTGTTCGTGAGATCTCATGGCAGTTACAAATGATATGTTGATCTAGGTAAAACGATCCTACGCTGTTAGACACCACTTAGCATCGATATTGATAAATACTTTCGAAATCATTTTAGTATCGACTTGGTCCAGACTAGAGTTCGCGCGCTTTGCGCGCTCTCTGGTCTGGAAATTCGAGGCTAGCTCTACCAGTCCCAGACCAGTGTATAAGCGTGGGAGTGTTCCTTGAGTCAAAGTCTAAGCTAACTGTCAGGAGATTCCAGAAGTTGGCTAACCAGGAAAATAAATGATGTTGCCTGCCTGATGTAGATCCAGGTGTCAGATGCATTCTAGAGCATCCTGGTTTCTCTTCTGTGTGTCTCGACGTTTGGGTGCTTCAGACCACCTACTATCAATATCGTCAGGAGCATGGAGCTGAAGATGATGGTCCAATGCATGAGTAAGGCTACAACCACTTCCCTAGAAATAAGCCTGTCTTGCATGCATGAAATTTACTATATTTTGTGTGTGCGATCATGACTTTTGTAGTTGTGTATGTGTAGGAGGTACCGTTACACAGCCTATCGTCAATTTACAAGGCTGTGTTGGGAATGTCTAGGAAGGAACATTAGAGTGGTGCTGCCTTTCTGTGCTGTAACTAAGATTAGAGAAAGATATCCTTCTGAGACTGAAACCTATACTGGGTTTCGTCTTCTTTACTTATGGCTGTTGACAATATACTGAAAGGGTGGTGTTTTAATAAGTTATTGTGAATCGGCTCTGATGCTTCATGATGGCGTCTGATTTATCTGGGTGATCAAAACTGCTGCTGAGTGGTAGTGGTGCCTGATCCATTTCAACCATCGTGGTCTGATCAGCCATGTACTGAAAGACCCGAGCAAAGAGTTCATCAACATAACCTAAAGTATAGTCTATAATTATAAATAGTTAGTCTAGAAATCAGCATACAATTTCTTACCATAATTGTTGTTTACCAAGAGTTTTCTAACAATACGTCCTCCTTTTTTATACTTGGGATACTGAACGGAGTATCTTAGTTTCCCTCTCTTAATACTTGCGTGTACTCTTGAACTATTTTCATTATAATGCCGTGCAGCCAGGTATAGTCTGCAACAGCAAATGTACCATGAGATGCCGTTATTTGTATGTGAAAACACAAACATGATACCTTGATACTATTTCTGAATATGAGAATCCAGTGGATTTTGACGCAAAATGTATTATCACACTATGAAATGCCTCTAGGCATGAAGTTTGATGGGATGTTGATATGTGGGCAATATCATTACAAAAAGATTTATTTTGAATGATAGCAGTAATCTTCTCACTGACCTTTCTATCTAAATTGCCAAACGGTCATTAGTAGTCAAAGACATTGGACACTATATCAGTACTCACGTGGCTTGAACCACGTTTTCTTTCTTGATTGGCCAGTCAATGGCCCGTAGCTAAATGAAAGGTAAATCTCTTCATGTCCGTGATAAATATTGTGTATATGGTTGTTCAGTGATATCCACTTGGCTTTGATGTCATCTCCATTACCACTTGGTGTTGAGGCTGCACACCAATACAAGTGGTTCACTAAGCTCTCTGTCCACTGTCCCACAAGTTTACAGTCTTTCAGTTTTGCTACTGCCTCAACCTTTTTGCGAAAAGCTAAAACAAAAGCATCATGACTAAGCGCAGAATAGTCGAAATTGGTTGGCAATGTGCCAAGCATCATAGCGGTGACGTGTCATTGGCAGGTTTTCACGAATCCACTTTGATATTTGCTTGTTTCTGTCGGTGACCAGGACTCCTACTTCCAGTTGCTTCTGGTGTAGAGAATCAATCGCTCTCACCAGACCTTCTAGTTTCATAGGATAGCTGCTCTTAACTTCATTACTCTATGGCCACTAAAAACTCTCAAGACAATGAACGCAATACTGATAGAGTCAACATACCTGAACCAACTGAATGTCAATTACTTTATGCTGTTCTGAGTCCATCACAGTGTATGAGCCAAACTTTGCACTGTGACCTGGGCTATCAGCTCTCCCATCACCACCAAAAATAAGAGTCTGGCCGTTGTCGTTCATTTTAGCAAAAGTAATAGATTGCTGCTCCTTCCACACAGACGACACTAAAGGATGCAAATACTTATGCTGGTGACGGAAGAAGGTTCTTAACATAGATTAGCAAACGTTGCGTGCATATCTATAGTACGAGCTACGCACTATATCTAGCCACACACATCCTCTCACCTTTGATACTAGGTATTTCTTTTGCCAAAAATGCTTGCTACTCGGTGTACCATATTTCTTCCTATGCTCATCACACAACCAAAGTCTACGACATATTTGCATGGCAATATTAGATAATGCAATTGGAACTCTAAACAGTAGAATTACATAGTGCAATCAAACACAGCGTCATGTGTTTCCCGCCGAATCGATAACATAGAGACACTTCTCGAAACTGTCAACAGTCTCTAGATAATGCAGTTTGTCATGCACTCACACTTTCAAAACGCAGACTCCGCAGAATGATGAGATTTGACATGGAATGGTATGATTCTAACCATTTCTATCCAGTGATTCTTCATATGGACAGGTATGACAATCAGTTCGTATTCAAAGACGTTGACCTATACAAAGCTTTACTGCATGAATTCTACATTTTAACAAGGAATATACTGTTATTTTAGTAACCTCCATGGTAGCCCTCCATACGCCCTCGTATCCTCGTTTTCCATAACTTGGAACAAGGTAGGAATTCATTGACAATACTCTATTGGAATTCTATAAGAAAAAAGAAATGAAACGCACATAGTTTGACAATATTGTCTCGCGGACCATTAAGTTTGCCTCTTGCTGAAATACTGTGTGCAAAGCATTTAATATCTAAAGATAAGATACCAATATATAATATACTTAGAGACGTCAGCTCACTGACTTTGTCGTTCAACCATCTTTTGGACTGCAGCGATTGAAAATCAGGTGAAAATAATTCATAACTTTGAACTGTGCATAGTCTAGGCTCGAAACTGTTCTCAGCCATACGCTAAGCATCATTTACCTACAATACAACAAATTCAATAGTTCTACTTATTGAACAAATTGTAAAAATATATTTTGGATACTGTGGTAGCAGCAGCAGCAGGTATGTCAAACTGGCCAACGGGTTTGCGTCGGTTGCCTGGAAACGTTTCTGCTAACAAAGTTCTAATGCAGCAGATTTTCAACGTTTGTACAATGTAATTTACTAACGCTGTTTTGCAGTATTGAGATCCAGACTCCAATAATGGTTTTCTGCCACATGCCACAGCAGCATTGCTACACGGTTCCCTTCTACAGTTCTTGCGTCTATTTGTTTGTCGCTGCTTTCATCTTCAAGGGAAGAGACAATATACACTGGACGGTCAAATACTGTTGCTGCAGCTCGCACGACAATTTCATCTGCCCAAGTGCCCGGCGTTTTCATACTGTTAATGTAGTCTGTCCATTTGAGTTGATATATAGTACCGTGAAAGGATTTTCGTCTAGGTGCCGAACTATCGTCTTTCTAATCTTTTTGTGGGACATGTTCACACCGAAGCGACTAAGCTGATTACTTAGTGCTCTAAAGAAACAGTTGCCGTCTCCTTTGACCTTGTTTCTCACAACAAGACCCATTTCTTCAATACGGCAGGCTAGAGAATGGGAAATGTCGTTTTTTGCCTGTTGTTCAACTTCATGTTCATAAAGAGAAAATTGGGATATCTGTGCAAGTTGTCTGTTGTCGGCTAGTGTACTTGAGAAATAGTATATTTATGTATGTATGTATGTATGTATGTATATATATATATATATATATATATATATATATATATATATATATATATATATATATTGACAGCAATAAGCCTTAACGGTTGGATATCTTCTAAAGTCACAGTCGTTGAAATGCTGGGATACTTCTTGACATAGCCGCTAAATGCAGTCGTTTTCTCAACATCTACAATAATAGAAGTGAAAATATGCAAAGCCCGTGTACATGTATAGGAGGTGCATGCCATGTCCTCACTTTCTTTAGCCTTTTTCAAGAGTAATAATTTTTTGCCGGTGCTTGTCTTGTGTTTTCTTCTTCGGCTGTAAGTGATGTGATATCCGATATGCAAACCATTTAGTAGCTGTTTGCTCGCCGATTACGCGTACTAGGTACCGATTCTTCTGACCGATAATTCTGTGTCGATTCGTAGTTTGACGACGAAAGCGTAGTTCTAGTTGTCGCTTGGCTTATGTGTATAGTGTTTCGTAGTGACGACGTTGGCAAGTAAACGAAATTGTTATTCACATGTAGAGTACTGAATTACGAAACGGTTGACGTAGGCCAAGCAGTTACACGTGCGTCATAGTCATCTAGCTGCTGATTTCTAGTGCTACGACGACATCATCGTGAACTCACGATGACACACTCGTAATGTCGTAATCATTAGTGTAGTTGATTGTTTCTAGACGTTATGTTAGCAGTGTGAACCCAACGTCAAGAAAACGAAGGCAATGCGTATGCAGGTAATTTGCGGTTATAATGCGCACCTGCTTTGGGTAGAGAACTTGTTTAGATTGTGAGATTAACGAGGTGTCAACTAACGTCATGTTTCCATGCATGGACCAGCTGTTGGAGGTGATTTCGATTCTGTGTGGCAGATCTGTAGAGACGAACGTGCCAAATCCTCGGTCTTCTTTTTACATAGACGCGGATTCTTGTGATCTGTGTGTTGTTGCACTAGCGAGGACGACTACAGTTGTAGCTATACCACAACGTTTGCAAAGTGGAAAGTCGCTTGACAGCGGACTAGAACGTTTGTATATTACACTAAATTCGCTAAAGTATAATATTTGTATGGCCTCGCAGAACTTCAGTTAGTTAGACTATTCCCTCGCACTTAGAACAACTACATTACTCTGCAACGCCAAGTTTGGTTGGACGCGTATACTTTCAGGAACGCTAGCTTCTCCCACGATACTAACGCCACAAAGCGCAAAACACGAGAAGTGGTACAAAAGTTTCAATGGAATATTATCACCGATCTATATATACTTCAAAGCAAAAATGTAATTGTGTTACAAATATGAAACAATCTTGAATACACTACCAAGGCACACAAAGAACAACCAAACAACAGAGATAGATTAAGAGACCGAGGAACAGCCAAAATTAAGCATTGGTTCTGAAATAATATTGGACAACAATAGCACGGTACACAAAAAAACAAGCAAACGACAGACAGACAGACACACAGACAGACAGACAGACAGACAGACAGACACTAACGAACTGTCACACCAGACAACACCAAATGTCAATCTCAGGGATGTAAGACCTGCTCAATAATAACAACATCTGATACATTCACAAGCAACACAACAAAGAAGACCTACAAAATCAAAGGCTCGTACAACTGTAAAACAAGCAACGTGATATACTTGATACAGTGTACGAAGTGTGGCATGCAATATGTCGGAGAGACGGGACAATGCCTCCATCAACGAATGAACAATCACAGACCAGACGTAACAAACAAACGACTGGAAGGCAAACCGGTAGGACGACATTTCAACAAACCACAGCACTCTGTAGAGGATATGAAAGTCACCATTATTGACTATCTGGGATTGAAAGACGACCTATCCCGCAAGTGCAGAGAATCCGAATGGATCAGGAAACTGGTGACCTTCGACCCATATGGATTAAATTTAAAATCAGACATACTTTAGTAAATAGCTGGGTTTGATATCAACATCATCACTATCAATATTAACACCTACTGTTTGAAATTTTTTAAACATCCTAGCCATACATTGAGCCAGAAGAAGGTTTTTACTGAAAAGTTGCTCATTATATATCTTTACCACCAACTATTGTTCTCTTCGCAGTGTGGTGTCTCTCTCCTTCACATAAGACAGACAGACAGACAGACAGACAGACAGACAGTAAACTCTCGTAGTTTAATCTACATGTGCACATGCATGTTTTCCCACATTGATGTTTTGTTTTGGCTCTGGGGTCACCTCATTACAACAACCAAAATTGCGGTTAGACGAATAGCTGTGTAAATACGGTACAGTGCACAGTAGGCGACGTCTAGCTAGAGAAGCGGCACAAACAACAAGACGCCTAGAGAAACTGCACAAAGAACGAGACTTTTACATTCTTGTGAGCTGGAAAATCGGTGGTGAGCTGCTTCTTTGGTCTACATTTGTAACCTAGGTTTCCCACCAATGCAACAAACAGAACCATGATCACGCCCGTTACTTCATCACGTAAGGCAAAGATTGCCAGCCGGCCTACTGTAGCATCGAGGCTCTCCGACTTGTAACATTTGGCTTGTCCCATCACTTGAAAACAACTACATTTGTAACATGCATTTAGAAACAACGCCTAATCTAGCTGCATTTGTAACGTTCCCACATCTAATTTTGTTACCCACATCATGCGCTTCTGTCATACGACTTTGTCACAGCGCGACTAATTACCTTCAAGGTGCCTACTGGCCGAGGGTTTGCACTTCTAGTGCTTCTTCATTTACCTTGTAATCCACAAGACATTCTTACTCCGCCTGGAGCGCGCGGCCCCATTCCTCGGACACCATCATATTCTGGACGCGAGTTCTCAGTTATCCGTTATTGAACGCAGTCCCGACCACATCATAAATGTATGTATCCAAGTTGTAATTGAGCACACCAAAGAGAGCATTGTACCTCTTCTCTGCTTAGAGTGAGATTGAAAACTGTGCGGAGCCTTGCATACCCCGTTCATCGGACAAACGCATCGTTCACCGGACAGTAGCGTCTAAATTGCACACACGCATCCTTTCAGCCTAGTTACTTATATATCGCTAATCAACAACTCTTTACCTACAACTCGTGTTCTTACCCTGCATGTCAGCCAAGATCTGCTACGAGTTACAGTCAGTCAAACGCCCGTGGTGACAGCCCCAATCGTCGGACACCCATTTTCTTGCCTTCCTACCTTCTCAGCAACATCTCTAGGTTTCAAATGACTGAAGTTGATTAAATTCAGTTATGTGAAACGCCGCAGAACGCAGAACGCTTGCCTAGAGTGCTTGATGGCAATTCTGAGTCATTTCTTCTGCAACCACGCCCCCAATAGGACGTGTAAAAGATGTCGCTTAAACGAACTAGCCGTTCAACAAAGAAGACGACAACCGAAACCGACGAGAGGGCAGGATTGAAAAGCTAATAAACGCTCTTTTACCCTTTGCAAAGAAAGTCGATCGCTGTGTAGTGCGCGTTGACAAGGACTTGATGTAATCTAGATCAACTTTACCTAGGAGAAGCAGGGGTGAAGGTTCTAGCCGCTCTGATAATAAACAAAGTTCCTCCATTCGGTACAGCTGGTTGTACCAACGATGACGTGCAGCTTATTCGCGACGGTGCAAGGTCAGGCAATGGAATACGTAGATATCAAACTGAGATAGAAACACCTGCACACGTCCTATTCAAAGCCAAGTAGCAATTTAGGAGCCTTGAAAGGAAAGCACGGGCTGTTCCTGTGCGAGTTGGGACAATGTGCTCACCGCAAAGCTCGAACATGGATGACGTGAATCGTCTGCTACATCCAGTGCATCAAGCCTGTGCAAGTTGTGCTGCAAGACACTCAGGAGTTTATTAAATTCTTACGCTGGGAAGACTAGACAGTACCAGAGGGCTAAAGTAAGAAAAGCAATAGCTGGCAGTGTGAGAATTGCGGCAAACGTTTATGTAAAGTGCGTTCACGAATTAGAGCGACTGGTGGAATGTAGGGTACACCCTAAGGCGTGGCGTAGTGCTTGTGTAAACGGATATTATGTTGTCCCAGGAGGCAATTATAGCATCTATGTTTCAGAGCGTATGGTGTCAATGACAAATTAGGTAACTATATTGTTACGTGGAAGTGTACGTAAGTGGCTTGAAACGCGGTTTGCTTCATGATGCAATGATATACTAAAAATTGTACTTTTGCTATAAGACAAGACAACAGACCTGGATGTTTCTATGCGCTCACTGGTTGTACGTGTCAGTTGCCTCCTTTAGGAACAGCTTTTAAGTACAAGATACATACACTCATTCACTTCTGGCTCAGAGAAGCGTCTGGAAACCACGAGAACTTGACTAATTTGACCATATCAGAACCAAACTGACCAGCCATTTAGTGCATTCTTGAGCGTTGATGACATCACTATGAGGACTTTGACCTTCCTGCTTCCTCTGACCTACAGTTATGCTGCACAGCACAACACAGGGATTGGTGGTTTACGATGGAAAACATCAAGCGTCTGTGCAGAGAAGGTCTAGCAAACGTTACTGTGGAAAAGTGGGCAAACTGCGTGAGGCACGTACGTGAGAAGGTGGAGAAGCAGTACAGGACAATACACGGTGTGTTAGACGACGTTGTAGAGCAGATAGTCATTGAATTCGAAGTTGGTCTTGAATCAGAAGATTCGTCGTCGTCTGAAACTGAAAGTTCAAGGATGAAGAGTAGAAACGGATCCTACTCGCACTCTTTCCTAGCTACCTGACACCCGAACTGGGAAGTTTACTATGTTGGGTTACTGTTAACATCCTGCTAGCTATAACAATTATGTACTTAGCTTTATGCAATTAACCCTAATTCCGCCTTAGTCCCGCCTTTCTCCGCCCCCTAACTCATTAAAATACAGGAAATTGGCTCTATTAACTTCAGTTACGTCTCTGTAGCTCAACGGTGAGTGTAATTAGATCCGGCAAGTGAAGAGCTTTCGATTGATACTAATATCTGCCCGGAGGGCAACATCTTTGTCGCGCAAATGGCCACATTCCACCAGTCTTTCTAATGCGTGAACGCACTTTAGATATAGGAGCCTAGGAGGGGCATCACGGAAGGTATACAGATTACATTACACATCAAAACGGAAGCGAGTTCATCTGTAAACATATTCCTGATGTCATAATGGTACAACGTGCAGTAATGAATCATTCAATTTCTATGTCATATGAAACATCCATAAATTCCATGTACGCTTACATTTAGCTATATAGTACACTCAATCTATTCAGTATCTCAATTTTGGTGTTTTCTTGCCCATTTGCTATTAATGTCTTCAAATGTTATTGCAAAAACCGTATCTATTCCTACAGATAGCTCAGATACAATTCAAGGAAGGAGCTCTAAAAAAAGGATCGATGCCTATAGAAGTTCTTACAAACGGATGATTTGTAACGTCCATGCCTTCTTTAAGCAAGAGAAGCGTGATGGGCCAATCATGCTGGAAAGTGTAACAAAAAGAACGGCAATGGCAATGCAGGTATCTGAACGCACTGTATTCAGAGTTCAACGCCAAGTAAACGTTGTAGGAGATGTGCATAGTCCCACAAAGAAAGGCAAGAAGTCTGGTTCAGGTTCTGCCCAACAGGAGACTGACAACTGTCAAGAAGGAGTCATTCGTCGTAGAATTCACCGGTTCTACACAGACAGAGAACTCGAAACAATGGATAAACTGATTTTAGCTCTACAACAAGACATAGATTACTCATACAGCAAACAAACACTTCTCAAAACAGTCAAGAAAATGGGCTTCAAATATACAACACGCAACAAGAAAACAGCGTTGTACGAACAACACAAAATTATTGCTGCTCGTCATCACTATCTCAGACAAATAAAGAAGTACAGAGATGAGGGAAGATCAATAGTGTATCTAGACGAGACATGGCTCAACGCGCGCCATACCTTGGAACGATATCGATGCTGGATTGACTACGACGGCAAAGGAGGTTTGAGAGTCCCATCAGGAAAAGTGGAAGACTCATTATTCTCCATGCAGAGTGGAAAGTGTTGGATTTGTAATGCTGACCTCGTTTTCAGAGGAAAGAAAGGCACCGGTGACGACCATCAGGAAATGAACACGGCTCACTTTATGGAGTGGTTCAGAGAGAGGTTGATTCCAAACCTTTCAGCAACTTCTGTTATCTAGTGTTCTTGACAATGCCAAGTATCATAATAGCGTTGTTGAGAAAATCCCGACAAAAAGCAGCACAAAAAAGGACATGATCCAGTATCTGGACTCGCATGAAATCCCATACGACAAGAAACTGTTAAAACCAGAGATGTTCATGCTAATAAAAGCAACAAACCCGGCTTCGCAGTATCTGACTGACGTCTTCGCTAATCAGCACAGTCATAACGTTCTGAGATTGCCTGTCGGTCACTGCGAGTTAGACCCGATCGAGCTAATCTGGGCACAAGTCAAGGGCTATGTGACATCTCATAACAAGGATTTCACCATGGCGGGAATTGAGCAGCTTGCGAGAGAAGGCATTGCGCAGGTTACAGCTGAGAAATGGGCCAACTGTGTCAAGCACGTCATTCAAAAAGTAGAAAAGCTCTATCGAGAGACCGACGGGATAGTTTAAGAAGCGGTCGACCGTGTTCTCATTGAAGTAAGGCGTAAAGAAGAAGAGACTTCAAAAAGCGAAGAAGCCTTTGTTTCTGGAACAGATGACCCCTGTAGTGATTAGAATGCCACAATTGATCTGGCGGCGCGTGTGAAGTCACAGGTGATCGTTCTAATTGGTCATGAGGGCGTAATCACATCGCGTGCTATACAGGAAGTAGCCAATTCTGTAGTTGTGCAATACTGGTCAGAAACAAGCTCTATGTGTTTGTCTTCTTGTCATCAATAACTTCCTAATGATGTTAGAATTATCTGTTTGCGATGTATAGTTAGGGAGATTCAAGATTTTTCCCACGCTGCCAGCTATTACTTTTCCTACTTTAGTAGATGCCAACAGAGTGAACTTGTCAGCAGAGAAAATTCAGCAGTTTCAGCTAACAACTGCTGCTAAGTCAAATAAAGGTCAAACGATTTGGCGGCCGTACGATATTTCCTTCCAACTGTCTCTCACGACATTGTTACCTGCAGACAGTTGCTGCAAAGACTGTCCGACGAAAGGGGCGTTACTTCGACTCATTGAGCGTGCGCTATCTCTTCTTGAGAGTAGCAA
The DNA here is from genome assembly GCF_963422355.1 of Corticium candelabrum. Classification (NCBI taxonomy): domain Eukaryota; kingdom Metazoa; phylum Porifera; class Homoscleromorpha; order Homosclerophorida; family Plakinidae; genus Corticium; species Corticium candelabrum. Next base: position 3,456,426 of record NC_085099.1, read on the forward strand.
ACGGAGACAGTGAATCACTGATAATGTCGTCGTATTAGCTTGTCACCTATGAACCTATCTCAGGTGCGAAGTTGCAGAATTGCCTTTGCGTTTTCATGGGGAGGTCGTGTCCGGTGAATGATGGTGGTGTCCGATGAACGGGGTCGCAGAGTAGGATCACGTTTACCGTTCTAGCATAACCGTTTCAAGCCTTTGGAAGTCCTGCGTCTGGAATCACAGTCTTTACTAATCCTTCTTACTGTGGGCTTTAACAAAGCTCAGTCTTACTTCGTTTACTTCTTGCACGGCTGTCCGATGATTGATGGTGTCAGATAATAGGGGCGTCGCTCTACGTTCGACACGCCCGCTACCAGACAAGCCGAGGTTTGCCTCAAAACGAAACGTCAAACACGCAAAATTGCGATCGACAATGTCGTGATGACTTTGGTATTCATATGAAGCCTAATACAAACGAAGAAGCAGGCCGCACTCGATTTCGGCTCATCGAGACGTCTGGGAAACGCGCAAAAATTATCATGGCTATCGTCACGTCGTTCGCGTCCGTCTCGTACAGCTGCAAGAGTTGGAGAGTGCCGATTCGAGGCGCAATAAATGCGAAACCAAATAGTTTACGCGACCAAATAGTCCCAGCAGGTGGCCGAAACCAAATTAGCCATAGTTAATTAAACGGTTCCGAGAACCGAGATAATTTCCCCACCAAAGTCCCCACGACCAAGCAGTCCCTGTAGGAGGGTATGATATCGTTCTGCATACCTAGTTTTTACATTGTGAAGCTCATGAGTTCGAATGTTTCGAACGTTTTAGAGTAGCTACGACCAGGAACGTGTTCGTAGTGCTAGAACGTGAACGACAATAGTTGTCGTGCGGTTTTGTTTAAACAGAATGTGGGTGTGTGCAGCCGCTCAAGCAGATATGGGATCAGACTGGGTCAGGTGTGCCGTCAGTAGATGCATGTGTATTCAATGTCTACAGAGATGTGAGTTTCGTTTCTGTGAGTTCTTTCTACGAATTTCTAGAGATTGTTTGTGGTTAGTTATGAATTGTGGGCGGTCGTTATGTAATTGCATGTAAATGGACGAACGTCGTTACATAATTGAAAACTTTGGGAAAGGTCAACACGTGATAGTCTACGGGTCTTTCGGACCGTAAGAGCTTATTAGACACCCGCTTTGACAAGTTGCCACACGGATATCAAGGCAGTCTACGGCGGCTGCATGAGCGAGAGTCAGTGTCTGAGTAATGTCGGAAAAAGACCAGATGATCAACAGAGATTTGGACCCCGAGATAAAGCGTCCTATATGCTGTAGCTGCTACACAGTTATCAAGATCATTGTCATCTCCTTTACTATTGCCTTCGGTATAGCAACCATAGTACTAGCAGTACGACTACGTGGTGAGTTGAAGCAAACTGTCTCGAACCTCGATCATGCTTTCACGAAATAGCTAACGTTTCTTGCTGTAGGCTGCGACTCAAAGCCCAAGAGGGTGGTGCACCAACAGTGTAATACGAGCTCTCTAGATGACGCGGAGGTCCAAGACATCATCATCGTCGGCGGAGGCCCCGCTGGAATGTTTGCTGGTTACCGCCTCAAAAAAGAAAAAGGATCACTACACAAAGTTCTAGTACTGGAGGCGACCAATCGCATCGGAGGACGACTGTATTCAGAAAAATTGCCGGGCATCGAGTCCCACGTCGCAGAACTGGGTGGAATGCGCTACATTCCAGACATTCAAACTTACACAGAAAAAGTGATCAACGAAATGAATATTGTTACCGTAACGTTTCCTGCGGATGAAGAAAACGAGGCCAGACCATATTTACTGCGCAATGTGTTTGTTCAGCAAAAGGATCTTAAGACAGCAGGAAAAGCTGCTTACAAGCTAAACAAGGACGAAGAAGATCTAACTCCTCGCCAAGTTGGAAGGCAAGTGCATGCATGTGACAAAATCGTCAGTTTACGATTATTCTAAATCTAATTAGAGGAGAACTCTCACCAAATACTAAAACTTGCTGACAGAAAGAGACAAGACCTAGTATCTTCTGCAGGAAGCCAGCCACAGAAGCAGAGAATGGGGCCACGAGTTGTTCAGACGATACCCCGTACTTACTCTCTGTCCTCGTTTGGAAGTAAATTATCTAAGTCTAACCGTACCAAGTGCTCCTAACGCACCCAAAATGCATCGAGACACGATCTATGAACTAATTTTAAAAAGTCCCCTTTAATTTGAGGCTCCGTGGTTCTATTGACACATTGAGTGTGACACAGTCGATACTTGCGTGATAAGTTTGGGGTTCCAGTTTGCTCTAGTCAATACATCACAACTTCCCGGCATATGTTTTACAATACTTTTCTTTAAAAGTGAACAGGCGTCTGTCTTCTTTGCTAGCCAGCAATCAAAGTTTACTTATACGGGTAGAACACACCCACACAGATAATTTCAATGCTTTATTTCTCCGTTACGGTAAATGTCTGCGGTAAACGGTTGCAAAGAGTTGTGTCATGAAGAGTCATGCTTTCATCTCAGAGATCGTTGACTTTGGAGTGAGTTCTCCTGTTACTTAAAAATATGTCTAGGAAAGTGATGGAAGCTATCGTACCATCAGATCAGATGGATCGGGATCCAGATAAGATGATGACAGTCGATGGGTTTCCTCTGCTTCATTACGGGTAACCTGTTATGTTGCTTTAATTATCCTAGAATGTAACTATTGAAGTGTTTACTAGAACGTTGAATACTTTCAACTTAGCAAATGCCAGTGATGACGCACACAACTATGTCAGAGACGGAAATGGATATTCAATTGCAAATATTAACTACAATGCTGCTACCGGTATTGAAGAGACTCGATTAACTACGGGCATTGACGTAAATTACAGTACACCGACTGATGGAATGGCAGCAATACCAATAACACTAGCAAAGCGGTTTGAAAGCTTGGGTGGCAGGTATGGTTCTACGCATTTCTAGCTACGTAGTAACACACACAAACACACACACACACACACAGACACACACACAGACACACACAGACACACACACACACAGACACACACACACACACACACACACACACACACACACACACACACACACACACACACACATACACACACACACACACAGACGCTACTACTTTATAGTGTGTGTGTGTGTGTGTGTGTGCGTGCGTGTGTGCGTGTGTGTGTGTGTGTGTGTGTGTGTGTGTGTGTGTGTGTGTGTGTGCGTGCTTGCGAGCTCAGATTAAAGAATAAATCATATGAGAAAGAGAATGGGAAGGAGAGAGGAAGGGAAAGAAATATGCAAGAGAAGATAGTACTAGTAAGATTAATCTATTTCTCCATCTAGAATTAAAAAGAATACAACTGTAACTGCAATAATTGAGTGCAAGCACCAAAGCAAGGGAAACGTGTATCAACTGACAACCTACAACTATGAGACGCGGAAGAAGGTAACAGCTACATTGTTAGTTTTACAGTGACACTCACTATGGCTTTCTATGTTATTGAGGTACGATACTTTGCTCATAAAGTTATTTTGGCTGTGACAAGATCACAGTTGAAGAGAATACATTGGGACGCACTGTGGACATCTCCAAAGAGGCAATTGGTAGATGCGGTCATAAGTCATCAAGCTGCTAAAATATTTCTAGCGTTTGAAGAGCCATGGTGGCGCAAAGAGAGTCTGCAATACTTAAACCTGACTCAAGGTCGTTCCGTCTCTAGCCTTCCTACCAGACAAACATATTACTTCACTGCACCAAATCCAGCTGTCAACAACCGCTCGTTCGTCATGCTTTACAATGACGGCCCGTTTGCTAGATTTTGGGAAACTTTGGCTTCCGACTCTTTCAACAAGTTTCCCACTTCTAATTCGGCCATATTTCCTATGACTGACACTCTGGTAAAGGAAGCAGTCAGAGAGTTGGCTCTCAATCACAACACAACAGAGAAAGTCATTGGTCGGCCATACTTCGGATGGATTATGGTGTGGGACAATGATCTGCTACCAAGAAAAGTTGAAGGATATGGTCCTTACATGCCAAGTAAGATACATATATACATACATGCAAAACGGACACTATTATATTTGTACACGAGTATAAGATGGTTGGTAAGAGATTGTTTTCAAGAGGAGGGGTCCTGAAACCCAAGACCCCGCCTCTCCATCCGCCTATGATGTGGAACATTGGTGATATTTTAGTTAACTATTTTTTATCACATCGACGCATGCCTGTGGTTAAAAAAGAATTACATTCTATCAACAAGTTAATGATTAATTAAGGATATTGACAATAGATAGACAAAATTAACAAAATTTACATTGATATTTACAATAACACACACACACACACACACACACACACACACACACACACACACACACACACACACACACACACACACACACACACACACACACACACACACACACACACACGCTCGTAGCACTGAAGCGAGTAGAATACAGCTTCATTTACTAGTTATAACCATGGGGTTTACGAACTCGAAGTACTAAAACTTAATCTTTCAAACGTAGAGGAAGGCAATTGAACCAGAGCTCTATTTAATTAATTACTTTATTACCCCGCCTAGAAGGGGCAATGGCTCTTATTAGAACATTTGGTACTATGTGCCTTTGTGCAGTGTAGTTAGGGAGGAGGGTAGAAGCCATGGAATTCCCTAGAGGATTGCAGATGCAAGAATACATCACTGCTATCCATATTTCTGATTCTGATTTGGTTGCTCCCTTCACAGATAAATTTTCAGTGACAACAGTTACTACTTTGTGCATCAGTTAGAAACGCTGCACTCCAGGGAATTCCATGGCTTCTACCCTATTCCCTGAGAGCACTGTAAAAAGGCACATAGTACCAATGTGTAACAAAGGCACTTAGTACCAATGGTCTAATAAGAGCCCCTGCCCTTTTAGGTGGGGTAATACGGTAAAGAGCTCTCTAAATCGGGTTTTGATCCGGACCAGAGCATGCAGAGCGGCTCAGCCCAATATCTACGGCTTTGATCAAGCTACAGAGACAGCGTTCCTTTAATTCTGATATCAGCATGATTTCATTTCTCTTTAACCTCTTTGCAACAACGACAGTATTATATATAGAGATGTATACGCGGCAGAGCAGCATCTATAGACATATTATACACAAATACACTCGCACGCGGACAAATCTTGTTGTGAAAATTGTAACTTAATTACTGTTTTAGGTGAGTCATATGCTTTGTGGGCTCCTGGATACAACTACACAGAAGTAACGAGAAACATTATTAGATTGGACGAGGACCAGGACATCTTCATCTGTGGATCGGTTTACTCTATTCAGCAGGGATGGGTTGAAGGTGCACTACAGCATGCTGATACAATGTTGACCACTTACTTCAATCTTTCTTCCTACTTATCGCCATCTGAGATGCAAGCAATGAAAGAATCGTATTACGCCAATAGAAGGGTTCCTTTCTATCCGTAGCATATGAAAGTCTCAACCCTGCACGGTTTCACTAACTTAGCTAGAAAAACAACTTTAGACTAGTCGTGATTGTGCTACTAGATGGACGCGTCTTTGTTCTGCCTCAGGATTAGAGTTTTGTGCCGTTTGACTTTGTAGGCTACATTTATCATTTTAGGCTGTCGTCTTTGTATAGCAATTCAATACTAATATCTGTGGGCATCTTACTTTGATCTTGAATACTGTATGTACACACCAGTGACCAACTTATTTGATACATATATTTTTGTTTAAACCAACATACACACACACACACACACACACACACACACACACACACACACACACACACACACCACTTGTTCTGTCCTGTTACACAGCTACCCGTAACCGTAACACGGTCACGCTTGCGTCCAAGAGGAAACAAATCTAAACATCTGTGAACCATCAATCCTCCTTTACTCCGGAACCATTTGAAACAGATTGGACATTGGATTGCACTCTGTTGTTTCCTTATAGGTTTCTTTCTTTTTTTTCTTGTGCCTCGCCTTGTCACTCTGTCTTCTAAGGTCCTGGAGCACACCGCACACATCACATCCCTGACTGCCACCTGAGCATGTACCCTCATTCTCTCTCTTCACGTTCCAAACCATCACGACGCAATGTACTCCATCTCGGTTCGACTTCACAGCCTCATCATACCATTCCTCCTCTGATACTTCAATGTCTTTAGAGTCTTTTCCACCATATCTCTCCATCTCATCTTTAGACCACATCTGGGACGGGGTTGAGGCAACCATCCAACTAAGGTTGATTTTGGTATTCTATGGTCTGGCATTCTTAATAGGTGTCCCAACCATTCCAACCTTTTTTCTTCACTTTCTCAGATGTAGTCTCTTCATCTCCCCAACTCGTCCTCACTTCTGCCAATGTGATGTACTCAGACCACTGTTGCCTGTTGCAAGGAAATGCCCATGCAAGATATTTCTAATGCATAGATAGTGTGAATGGTGTTCAGCTTCTTCTCTTGCTTTCTGAGAAGGACCCAACATTCTGTTCCATAACGCTGCAGCACAGACATACATATGCATTGTCGATTTTCCTCTTTGTTGTTATCTTAAAGTTTTTTGTCAATAATGACCGCCGTTCTCAAAGCTCCGAAAGCCCTTGATGCTTGAGCCACCCTTTCTCTACTACCACAGTCATTCGTCCAGAGCAATGACATACATACATACATACATACATACATACATACAGACAGACAGACAGACATACAGACAGTCAAGCAGACAGAGACAGACAGACAGACAGACAGACAGACAGACAGACAGACAGACAGACAGACAGACAGACAGACAGGCAGGCAGGCAGGCAGGCAGGCAAACAGACAGACAGACAGACAGACAGACAGTTTGACAGGGCTGACATGCTCATCACGACATTTTAATTAGCTTTAGTATTAAACACGTGCACGTTAATTCAATCATCTCAATGTTTCATATCGTCATTCCTACTAATCCTTTAGTGTCAGTCTAGCTAGAAACATGCATGCATGCGCTAACAGAAAAATTTAGCTAATAATTTTGGCATTGCAGTTTCAACGTGCCAATATGTATCCAAATACGGGAATGTTTACTGGACCATGACTGCTGTGAGCACAGTCCGAGAGGGGAGAGACATTTCCACACGAGTTGTTCGCAGCTCCGGGCGGACCACAAACGTCTCCTCTGCCTCCAAAGCCAATACGCGAATCTGCTGAAGCACAATCGCGTTCATTGTTCGTAATCATACCAATGCGAACTCCGTATATAGTATGACTCGACAAGACATTGAAACCCTCCTGCAATACAGGTCACAAACACTTGATTAAAATTTTAGTTTCACAAATTCGTCTGGAGGCCGTCCGTGTTTGTCGACATTGTATTTACAAGAAATATAAAGGAGCAATAGAGGGTGCATGGGAATGACCGGTTCAACCATTGCTGCATTGCAGAAATACTCGATCGATTGACAACAAACGGGACTTTGATTTGTATATACGGGTCGTATTCTAGAGTATGGTGACTGTCAGTGACTCACGGTCTCTTCGCAGAGAAGGCACAGTCTGTCATATACGCAAGACCCAAGAATATACTAAGAGAAAGTGTTGGAAGCGCTGTGGCAGACAACGGACCTCGAGATGAAGGATACGTTTCTAGAAGAAGCGAACAGGAGCTGAGATTGTGAAATGAGAAGTAACCTAGACTGTTGGTGTATGTACATCTACTTGTCTACTCTAGACAGTTGCTACTCAGACTACTAAAAATGAATGGCGTCTAGCCTCCACAAAATCTCGCTCCGTCGTGCCTGGTTCCCGTATGACAAGACAACGTTTCCGGCGTTGTCATGTCGTACGGGAACAGTGCACGACGGAGCGAGAGGAGTATATTGACCGTATCGTTTTGGGGTCTGAGGGTAGAGGACTAGAGTAGGGGATTTGGGTAAAACAAAGAGTAAAATGTCAACAAAAACGGACGGCTCATAATAGCTATACCCGATTGCAATTTATCTGAAGAGATGATCCTGGGATCATGGCCATCCACTCCTTTTTTCCTAAGTCTTTAGAAAAGCTTCGATACTGACCATCAGCCAATAGGCTGTACAGCGAATTAGCTATTTTAGAGACGGTTATCCACCTGATACGTGAGTTGTGTTTCATGCCTAGGAGCATCTCTGTGAACGGGAGTGCCCAGAATGAAGCCAATTTGACCTCGCGATCATCGTTGAGGTCAACAGCATCAACATTGTAAGTATCTTTATCACTGGTCCACAAGTAGCTGTTGTATAGAAATGTGCTTTTCCTACCATCGATTTTCATAATGAGAGTCCATCCTCCGTTCATATCGCAATATGCCTGTAGTAAAACATTTTGAGTGAGTTAACTGAAATTTTTTTAAATGCGTTAGACGGCGATTTAATATCAATACATTACAGTAACTGAGTGGGGACATTTGTTTGTATTAGCTGTGTGTGTGTGTGTGTGTGTGTGTGTGTGTGTGTGTGTGTGTGTGTGCGCGTGCGTGCGTGTGTGTGTGTGTGTGTCGTTTTGTGTGTGTTTATGTAGATGACTGCCTATTAAATGCTAATCTTAGACTTTAGCATATTGCGTAGGTCTGACTTTGTATGGCGGTCTTCCATCTCTCTGTCTCAACCTATACACCCCGGAGGACGAAAACCCATAGTTGTATAGTTGTAAACAGCTGTCGCCATCGACCATTGAATGCATTCTATATCACATTGATACTCTTTGTTAGAAATTCTGACGTCAATACTAACGAT
>NC_085099.1:3465401-3477901 GCF_963422355.1 Corticium candelabrum
CCCGATCGAGCTAATCTGGGCACAAGTCAAGGGCTATGTGACATCTCATAACAAGGATTTCACCATGGCGGGAATTGAGCAGCTTGCGAGAGAAGGCATTGCGCAGGTTACAGCTGAGAAATGGGCCAACTGTGTCAAGCACGTCATTCAAAAAGTAGAAAAGCTCTATCGAGAGACCGACGGGATAGTTTAAGAAGCGGTCGACCGTGTTCTCATTGAAGTAAGGCGTAAAGAAGAAGAGACTTCAAAAAGCGAAGAAGCCTTTGTTTCTGGAACAGATGACCCCTGTAGTGATTAGAATGCCACAATTGATCTGGCGGCGCGTGTGAAGTCACAGGTGATCGTTCTAATTGGTCATGAGGGCGTAATCACATCGCGTGCTATACAGGAAGTAGCCAATTCTGTAGTTGTGCAATACTGGTCAGAAACAAGCTCTATGTGTTTGTCTTCTTGTCATCAATAACTTCCTAATGATGTTAGAATTATCTGTTTGCGATGTATAGTTAGGGAGATTCAAGATTTTTCCCACGCTGCCAGCTATTACTTTTCCTACTTTAGTAGATGCCAACAGAGTGAACTTGTCAGCAGAGAAAATTCAGCAGTTTCAGCTAACAACTGCTGCTAAGTCAAATAAAGGTCAAACGATTTGGCGGCCGTACGATATTTCCTTCCAACTGTCTCTCACGACATTGTTACCTGCAGACAGTTGCTGCAAAGACTGTCCGACGAAAGGGGCGTTACTTCGACTCATTGAGCGTGCGCTATCTCTTCTTGAGAGTAGCAAACGGAGACAGTGAATCACTGATAATGTCGTCGTATTAGCTTGTCACCTATGAACCTATCTCAGGTGCGAAGTTGCAGAATTGCCTTTGCGTTTTCATGGGGAGGTCGTGTCCGGTGAATGATGGTGGTGTCCGATGAACGGGGTCGCAGAGTAGGATCACGTTTACCGTTCTAGCATAACCGTTTCAAGCCTTTGGAAGTCCTGCGTCTGGAATCACAGTCTTTACTAATCCTTCTTACTGTGGGCTTTAACAAAGCTCAGTCTTACTTCGTTTACTTCTTGCACGGCTGTCCGATGATTGATGGTGTCAGATAATAGGGGCGTCGCTCTACGTTCGACACGCCCGCTACCAGACAAGCCGAGGTTTGCCTCAAAACGAAACGTCAAACACGCAAAATTGCGATCGACAATGTCGTGATGACTTTGGTATTCATATGAAGCCTAATACAAACGAAGAAGCAGGCCGCACTCGATTTCGGCTCATCGAGACGTCTGGGAAACGCGCAAAAATTATCATGGCTATCGTCACGTCGTTCGCGTCCGTCTCGTACAGCTGCAAGAGTTGGAGAGTGCCGATTCGAGGCGCAATAAATGCGAAACCAAATAGTTTACGCGACCAAATAGTCCCAGCAGGTGGCCGAAACCAAATTAGCCATAGTTAATTAAACGGTTCCGAGAACCGAGATAATTTCCCCACCAAAGTCCCCACGACCAAGCAGTCCCTGTAGGAGGGTATGATATCGTTCTGCATACCTAGTTTTTACATTGTGAAGCTCATGAGTTCGAATGTTTCGAACGTTTTAGAGTAGCTACGACCAGGAACGTGTTCGTAGTGCTAGAACGTGAACGACAATAGTTGTCGTGCGGTTTTGTTTAAACAGAATGTGGGTGTGTGCAGCCGCTCAAGCAGATATGGGATCAGACTGGGTCAGGTGTGCCGTCAGTAGATGCATGTGTATTCAATGTCTACAGAGATGTGAGTTTCGTTTCTGTGAGTTCTTTCTACGAATTTCTAGAGATTGTTTGTGGTTAGTTATGAATTGTGGGCGGTCGTTATGTAATTGCATGTAAATGGACGAACGTCGTTACATAATTGAAAACTTTGGGAAAGGTCAACACGTGATAGTCTACGGGTCTTTCGGACCGTAAGAGCTTATTAGACACCCGCTTTGACAAGTTGCCACACGGATATCAAGGCAGTCTACGGCGGCTGCATGAGCGAGAGTCAGTGTCTGAGTAATGTCGGAAAAAGACCAGATGATCAACAGAGATTTGGACCCCGAGATAAAGCGTCCTATATGCTGTAGCTGCTACACAGTTATCAAGATCATTGTCATCTCCTTTACTATTGCCTTCGGTATAGCAACCATAGTACTAGCAGTACGACTACGTGGTGAGTTGAAGCAAACTGTCTCGAACCTCGATCATGCTTTCACGAAATAGCTAACGTTTCTTGCTGTAGGCTGCGACTCAAAGCCCAAGAGGGTGGTGCACCAACAGTGTAATACGAGCTCTCTAGATGACGCGGAGGTCCAAGACATCATCATCGTCGGCGGAGGCCCCGCTGGAATGTTTGCTGGTTACCGCCTCAAAAAAGAAAAAGGATCACTACACAAAGTTCTAGTACTGGAGGCGACCAATCGCATCGGAGGACGACTGTATTCAGAAAAATTGCCGGGCATCGAGTCCCACGTCGCAGAACTGGGTGGAATGCGCTACATTCCAGACATTCAAACTTACACAGAAAAAGTGATCAACGAAATGAATATTGTTACCGTAACGTTTCCTGCGGATGAAGAAAACGAGGCCAGACCATATTTACTGCGCAATGTGTTTGTTCAGCAAAAGGATCTTAAGACAGCAGGAAAAGCTGCTTACAAGCTAAACAAGGACGAAGAAGATCTAACTCCTCGCCAAGTTGGAAGGCAAGTGCATGCATGTGACAAAATCGTCAGTTTACGATTATTCTAAATCTAATTAGAGGAGAACTCTCACCAAATACTAAAACTTGCTGACAGAAAGAGACAAGACCTAGTATCTTCTGCAGGAAGCCAGCCACAGAAGCAGAGAATGGGGCCACGAGTTGTTCAGACGATACCCCGTACTTACTCTCTGTCCTCGTTTGGAAGTAAATTATCTAAGTCTAACCGTACCAAGTGCTCCTAACGCACCCAAAATGCATCGAGACACGATCTATGAACTAATTTTAAAAAGTCCCCTTTAATTTGAGGCTCCGTGGTTCTATTGACACATTGAGTGTGACACAGTCGATACTTGCGTGATAAGTTTGGGGTTCCAGTTTGCTCTAGTCAATACATCACAACTTCCCGGCATATGTTTTACAATACTTTTCTTTAAAAGTGAACAGGCGTCTGTCTTCTTTGCTAGCCAGCAATCAAAGTTTACTTATACGGGTAGAACACACCCACACAGATAATTTCAATGCTTTATTTCTCCGTTACGGTAAATGTCTGCGGTAAACGGTTGCAAAGAGTTGTGTCATGAAGAGTCATGCTTTCATCTCAGAGATCGTTGACTTTGGAGTGAGTTCTCCTGTTACTTAAAAATATGTCTAGGAAAGTGATGGAAGCTATCGTACCATCAGATCAGATGGATCGGGATCCAGATAAGATGATGACAGTCGATGGGTTTCCTCTGCTTCATTACGGGTAACCTGTTATGTTGCTTTAATTATCCTAGAATGTAACTATTGAAGTGTTTACTAGAACGTTGAATACTTTCAACTTAGCAAATGCCAGTGATGACGCACACAACTATGTCAGAGACGGAAATGGATATTCAATTGCAAATATTAACTACAATGCTGCTACCGGTATTGAAGAGACTCGATTAACTACGGGCATTGACGTAAATTACAGTACACCGACTGATGGAATGGCAGCAATACCAATAACACTAGCAAAGCGGTTTGAAAGCTTGGGTGGCAGGTATGGTTCTACGCATTTCTAGCTACGTAGTAACACACACAAACACACACACACACACACAGACACACACACAGACACACACAGACACACACACACACAGACACACACACACACACACACACACACACACACACACACACACACACACACACACACACACATACACACACACACACACAGACGCTACTACTTTATAGTGTGTGTGTGTGTGTGTGTGTGCGTGCGTGTGTGCGTGTGTGTGTGTGTGTGTGTGTGTGTGTGTGTGTGTGTGTGTGTGTGCGTGCTTGCGAGCTCAGATTAAAGAATAAATCATATGAGAAAGAGAATGGGAAGGAGAGAGGAAGGGAAAGAAATATGCAAGAGAAGATAGTACTAGTAAGATTAATCTATTTCTCCATCTAGAATTAAAAAGAATACAACTGTAACTGCAATAATTGAGTGCAAGCACCAAAGCAAGGGAAACGTGTATCAACTGACAACCTACAACTATGAGACGCGGAAGAAGGTAACAGCTACATTGTTAGTTTTACAGTGACACTCACTATGGCTTTCTATGTTATTGAGGTACGATACTTTGCTCATAAAGTTATTTTGGCTGTGACAAGATCACAGTTGAAGAGAATACATTGGGACGCACTGTGGACATCTCCAAAGAGGCAATTGGTAGATGCGGTCATAAGTCATCAAGCTGCTAAAATATTTCTAGCGTTTGAAGAGCCATGGTGGCGCAAAGAGAGTCTGCAATACTTAAACCTGACTCAAGGTCGTTCCGTCTCTAGCCTTCCTACCAGACAAACATATTACTTCACTGCACCAAATCCAGCTGTCAACAACCGCTCGTTCGTCATGCTTTACAATGACGGCCCGTTTGCTAGATTTTGGGAAACTTTGGCTTCCGACTCTTTCAACAAGTTTCCCACTTCTAATTCGGCCATATTTCCTATGACTGACACTCTGGTAAAGGAAGCAGTCAGAGAGTTGGCTCTCAATCACAACACAACAGAGAAAGTCATTGGTCGGCCATACTTCGGATGGATTATGGTGTGGGACAATGATCTGCTACCAAGAAAAGTTGAAGGATATGGTCCTTACATGCCAAGTAAGATACATATATACATACATGCAAAACGGACACTATTATATTTGTACACGAGTATAAGATGGTTGGTAAGAGATTGTTTTCAAGAGGAGGGGTCCTGAAACCCAAGACCCCGCCTCTCCATCCGCCTATGATGTGGAACATTGGTGATATTTTAGTTAACTATTTTTTATCACATCGACGCATGCCTGTGGTTAAAAAAGAATTACATTCTATCAACAAGTTAATGATTAATTAAGGATATTGACAATAGATAGACAAAATTAACAAAATTTACATTGATATTTACAATAAACACACACACACACACACACACACACACACACACACACACACACACACACACACACACACACACACACACACACACACACACACACACACACACACACACGCTCGTAGCACTGAAGCGAGTAGAATACAGCTTCATTTACTAGTTATAACCATGGGGTTTACGAACTCGAAGTACTAAAACTTAATCTTTCAAACGTAGAGGAAGGCAATTGAACCAGAGCTCTATTTAATTAATTACTTTATTACCCCGCCTAGAAGGGGCAATGGCTCTTATTAGAACATTTGGTACTATGTGCCTTTGTGCAGTGTAGTTAGGGAGGAGGGTAGAAGCCATGGAATTCCCTAGAGGATTGCAGATGCAAGAATACATCACTGCTATCCATATTTCTGATTCTGATTTGGTTGCTCCCTTCACAGATAAATTTTCAGTGACAACAGTTACTACTTTGTGCATCAGTTAGAAACGCTGCACTCCAGGGAATTCCATGGCTTCTACCCTATTCCCTGAGAGCACTGTAAAAAGGCACATAGTACCAATGTGTAACAAAGGCACTTAGTACCAATGGTCTAATAAGAGCCCCTGCCCTTTTAGGTGGGGTAATACGGTAAAGAGCTCTCTAAATCGGGTTTTGATCCGGACCAGAGCATGCAGAGCGGCTCAGCCCAATATCTACGGCTTTGATCAAGCTACAGAGACAGCGTTCCTTTAATTCTGATATCAGCATGATTTCATTTCTCTTTAACCTCTTTGCAACAACGACAGTATTATATATAGAGATGTATACGCGGCAGAGCAGCATCTATAGACATATTATACACAAATACACTCGCACGCGGACAAATCTTGTTGTGAAAATTGTAACTTAATTACTGTTTTAGGTGAGTCATATGCTTTGTGGGCTCCTGGATACAACTACACAGAAGTAACGAGAAACATTATTAGATTGGACGAGGACCAGGACATCTTCATCTGTGGATCGGTTTACTCTATTCAGCAGGGATGGGTTGAAGGTGCACTACAGCATGCTGATACAATGTTGACCACTTACTTCAATCTTTCTTCCTACTTATCGCCATCTGAGATGCAAGCAATGAAAGAATCGTATTACGCCAATAGAAGGGTTCCTTTCTATCCGTAGCATATGAAAGTCTCAACCCTGCACGGTTTCACTAACTTAGCTAGAAAAACAACTTTAGACTAGTCGTGATTGTGCTACTAGATGGACGCGTCTTTGTTCTGCCTCAGGATTAGAGTTTTGTGCCGTTTGACTTTGTAGGCTACATTTATCATTTTAGGCTGTCGTCTTTGTATAGCAATTCAATACTAATATCTGTGGGCATCTTACTTTGATCTTGAATACTGTATGTACACACCAGTGACCAACTTATTTGATACATATATTTTTGTTTAAACCAACATACACACACACACACACACACACACACACACACACACACACACACACACACACACACCACTTGTTCTGTCCTGTTACACAGCTACCCGTAACCGTAACACGGTCACGCTTGCGTCCAAGAGGAAACAAATCTAAACATCTGTGAACCATCAATCCTCCTTTACTCCGGAACCATTTGAAACAGATTGGACATTGGATTGCACTCTGTTGTTTCCTTATAGGTTTCTTTCTTTTTTTTCTTGTGCCTCGCCTTGTCACTCTGTCTTCTAAGGTCCTGGAGCACACCGCACACATCACATCCCTGACTGCCACCTGAGCATGTACCCTCATTCTCTCTCTTCACGTTCCAAACCATCACGACGCAATGTACTCCATCTCGGTTCGACTTCACAGCCTCATCATACCATTCCTCCTCTGATACTTCAATGTCTTTAGAGTCTTTTCCACCATATCTCTCCATCTCATCTTTAGACCACATCTGGGACGGGGTTGAGGCAACCATCCAACTAAGGTTGATTTTGGTATTCTATGGTCTGGCATTCTTAATAGGTGTCCCAACCATTCCAACCTTTTTTCTTCACTTTCTCAGATGTAGTCTCTTCATCTCCCCAACTCGTCCTCACTTCTGCCAATGTGATGTACTCAGACCACTGTTGCCTGTTGCAAGGAAATGCCCATGCAAGATATTTCTAATGCATAGATAGTGTGAATGGTGTTCAGCTTCTTCTCTTGCTTTCTGAGAAGGACCCAACATTCTGTTCCATAACGCTGCAGCACAGACATACATATGCATTGTCGATTTTCCTCTTTGTTGTTATCTTAAAGTTTTTTGTCAATAATGACCGCCGTTCTCAAAGCTCCGAAAGCCCTTGATGCTTGAGCCACCCTTTCTCTACTACCACAGTCATTCGTCCAGAGCAATGACATACATACATACATACATACATACATACATACAGACAGACAGACAGACATACAGACAGTCAAGCAGACAGAGACAGACAGACAGACAGACAGACAGACAGACAGACAGACAGACAGACAGACAGACAGACAGACAGGCAGGCAGGCAGGCAGGCAGGCAAACAGACAGACAGACAGACAGACAGACAGTTTGACAGGGCTGACATGCTCATCACGACATTTTAATTAGCTTTAGTATTAAACACGTGCACGTTAATTCAATCATCTCAATGTTTCATATCGTCATTCCTACTAATCCTTTAGTGTCAGTCTAGCTAGAAACATGCATGCATGCGCTAACAGAAAAATTTAGCTAATAATTTTGGCATTGCAGTTTCAACGTGCCAATATGTATCCAAATACGGGAATGTTTACTGGACCATGACTGCTGTGAGCACAGTCCGAGAGGGGAGAGACATTTCCACACGAGTTGTTCGCAGCTCCGGGCGGACCACAAACGTCTCCTCTGCCTCCAAAGCCAATACGCGAATCTGCTGAAGCACAATCGCGTTCATTGTTCGTAATCATACCAATGCGAACTCCGTATATAGTATGACTCGACAAGACATTGAAACCCTCCTGCAATACAGGTCACAAACACTTGATTAAAATTTTAGTTTCACAAATTCGTCTGGAGGCCGTCCGTGTTTGTCGACATTGTATTTACAAGAAATATAAAGGAGCAATAGAGGGTGCATGGGAATGACCGGTTCAACCATTGCTGCATTGCAGAAATACTCGATCGATTGACAACAAACGGGACTTTGATTTGTATATACGGGTCGTATTCTAGAGTATGGTGACTGTCAGTGACTCACGGTCTCTTCGCAGAGAAGGCACAGTCTGTCATATACGCAAGACCCAAGAATATACTAAGAGAAAGTGTTGGAAGCGCTGTGGCAGACAACGGACCTCGAGATGAAGGATACGTTTCTAGAAGAAGCGAACAGGAGCTGAGATTGTGAAATGAGAAGTAACCTAGACTGTTGGTGTATGTACATCTACTTGTCTACTCTAGACAGTTGCTACTCAGACTACTAAAAATGAATGGCGTCTAGCCTCCACAAAATCTCGCTCCGTCGTGCCTGGTTCCCGTATGACAAGACAACGTTTCCGGCGTTGTCATGTCGTACGGGAACAGTGCACGACGGAGCGAGAGGAGTATATTGACCGTATCGTTTTGGGGTCTGAGGGTAGAGGACTAGAGTAGGGGATTTGGGTAAAACAAAGAGTAAAATGTCAACAAAAACGGACGGCTCATAATAGCTATACCCGATTGCAATATCTGAAGAGATGATCCTGGGATCATGGCCATCCACTCCTTTTTTCCTAAGTCTTTAGAAAAGCTTCGATACTGACCATCAGCCAATAGGCTGTACAGCGAATTAGCTATTTTAGAGACGGTTATCCACCTGATACGTGAGTTGTGTTTCATGCCTAGGAGCATCTCTGTGAACGGGAGTGCCCAGAATGAAGCCAATTTGACCTCGCGATCATCGTTGAGGTCAACAGCATCAACATTGTAAGTATCTTTATCACTGGTCCACAAGTAGCTGTTGTATAGAAATGTGCTTTTCCTACCATCGATTTTCATAATGAGAGTCCATCCTCCGTTCATATCGCAATATGCCTGTAGTAAAACATTTTGAGTGAGTTAACTGAAATTTTTTTAAATGCGTTAGACGGCGATTTAATATCAATACATTACAGTAACTGAGTGGGGACATTTGTTTGTATTAGCTGTGTGTGTGTGTGTGTGTGTGTGTGTGTGTGTGTGTGTGTGTGTGTGCGCGTGCGTGCGTGTGTGTGTGTGTGTGTCGTTTTGTGTGTGTTTATGTAGATGACTGCCTATTAAATGCTAATCTTAGACTTTAGCATATTGCGTAGGTCTGACTTTGTATGGCGGTCTTCCATCTCTCTGTCTCAACCTATACACCCCGGAGGACGAAAACCCATAGTTGTATAGTTGTAAACAGCTGTCGCCATCGACCATTGAATGCATTCTATATCACATTGATACTCTTTGTTAGAAATTCTGACGTCAATACTAACGATTCTAAGCATGAATATACAGACTTTGTGTCTTACTGTATCATTTTGAAGTTTATTCCATTGCAGATAATTAAATGGTCGTACAGAGGGTCGAAATAGATGGAACCAATGGTACTGTTGGAGCAATTCTCTTTTGAGTTTGCTGTTCTGATGGTTAGAGCGCTCTCCTTCTACAAATTAATTGATTAATCTTTACTTGACTGTATATACACTGACGCGCGCGCGCGCGCGCGCGCACACACACACACACACACACACACACACACACACACACACACACACACACACACACACACACACGGTGGAGTGAGTGGTCGACACGACCAAACTCAGTTATGCATAAAAGAACCTACACAATAGAATGGATTATAGTGAAATGAGCGTGTGCAGAACTGATTCCACTCTCTCCTCCAGTACGTGTTATATGTTGACAAGTGTAAGACTACAACATGCCAAACAACATGTATGGACGCAGTAAGCTGACCAGAAAACTAAAACCCCAAATTAGTAAACTTCTCATTAGACCCAAAGTGACTACAGCTGCTTACAGATACTGTGCTAAGGTGCTTTGAATCAAATCAGACTTTGTAGCAACAGCCTATTTAAGGCGGCTGCACTCGCCATGCCCAGTGTCGTCATAGAGAATCTGTGACATTTTATAGAGATAACACTGCCACCTGTTATCCCATCACTCTCTGATAACACTGCCACCAGATTGTTCGCGACTGCTTATTCGTCAGGCAAGGCCTGCTTATTTCACAGCTAACCCTTATATCTAAGGGTTGTTCCACAATCCGCAACCTGTGGACGCGCTTGGTAGCAGATGGTGCTGCTTCTGGGAATAAACTACACACACACACACACACACACACACACACACACACACACACACACACACACACACACACACACACACACACACACACACACACACACACACACACACACTTCTATCCTACCTTCTCAATTTTTGGCGGATGCCTTGTAAACGGATTTGTGACGTTGGGCCTCAACGTATGAATAAATTGCATGATGTCCGCTATCTGCAAGAGAAATTACAAACCAAAAGGCAGAGAGGTCACGTGATTTACGGCGATATAAGAAACTATACAGATAGAGAAAAACCTAGTCTTTCAGAAACAGGCAGGCAGGCAAACAATTTACAAACTTACTTCTGCATCAATCTCTCCAATGTGTATGATAGTTGTGTTGAACACCTGACAACGTTTTTGAGGTATATTAATCCATATCATTTTATTCTCTTAATTAACTAGGTACATTAGTTGACTTACGGTAGAGTTTTCGGAACCATCTTCTCTATGTGGAAATGGAAAACTCACACCTTGTATTTTTTCTGCAGCTGCATGCACAAACAAGAAAGTTGCACTATTATACAAGTAGGCCGTGTTTCCACTAGCTGCACCTTAGCTTAACTTAAACGCTTTTAAAAACTAACCAGTTCAAGAAAGTGGCTGTTTCCATTAGGAACTTGCACATCCGGGATGTGCAAAAAAACCGTCTAGGGACGCCTTAGTAAGTTACTTCGAAGTATTGGGCTGCTCTGTCGCCGAGTCAGAGCATCTGTTGGTTGTCATCATCTGCTAGTAGGAATTTGCATGACGATGAGCAAGGACACCGTCTTCTCTCTGTGTGTAGCTGCTGATTTCTTTCCCCTAGGTAACGACCCTTACGTCAATTCTATCCCAGCGAAATAGTCAATATCATCAAAATGGCGTTGTCAGAAGCCATCTAAACAAGCGAGCTACTGTCACGTGACAGTGAAACCTAAAGCACTTTGCTAAGTCTACTTTGAAGTAGGTTTAAGAAAACGGTTTAGATTTAAAATATAGTGCAGGTGGAAACAGGTCAATTCTTAAACTAGTTCAGCTTAAACCACTTGTTAAACCGGTTTACGCACTAGTGGAAGGCTCAACTATCTTTAGACAAACGGTTTGTGAATAAATAGGGGCGCGTCTCCACTATAGGGTCTAATTAAACATGTTTACAACCTTAAGACTAGCGTTAAACCTGTTTAAAAACAGCTTTGCTAAACATGTTTCAGAGGTAGTTTTAAGGAGAACTCTCACCAAATCAACAATCTCTCAGATGAAAGCGGTCACTTCGTGACACAACCCTTTGCAACCGTTTACTGCAGACGTCTACCATAACGGAGAAATAAAGCAAATTACCTGTGTGGTCGTGTTTAGTTACTGTGTAAGTAAACTCTGATTGGCGAGGAAGCCCGATACCTGTGCACTTTTCAAGGTAAGGATTGTGAGACATATGGTGGGAAGTTGTGATTTATTGACTAAAACAAACTGTGACCCCAAACTTATCACGCAAGTATCGACTGTGTCAATAGAACCATGGAGCCTCAAAAAGAGACCCTTCTTAGATTAGTTCATAGATAGTGTCTTGCTGCATTTTGGGTGTGTTAGGAGCACTTGGTTCGGTTCAACCTAAAGTATTTACTTCCAAACGAGGACAGAGAGTAATTTAGTACGGGAAATCGTCTGAACAACTCGTGGCTCATTGGGCTATTGCAGTTACTCTCCAGGCAGTGAGTATGGATGACATCACATCGTGACCCCCTCCTTCTTGGAAATTACTGCCTCTATGCACAGACTCCCCTCCCACTCAGAATTTAACGCTTAAGCACAGACCTCCCCTCCCTCTCAGAACGTACACAGCTTAGGTGCATGCAGACTCTTCCTCCCCTCAGAAAGTTTTTGCTTCGAGTGCCCTAAATAGAATGCCGTGTGAGCTTGCAATCCGGTATCCAAGGTTGCAACTATTAATAACTGTGATCATGAAGGTTGCCCTTAAATTGCAGGGCTTGTTGCTCTAAACTGCTAGCTGTGGTTTATACATTATGGTTTCTCCTGATCAATAATTGTTATCATTGAACGGTGATCTACGTATAACTGTATGTAGAATATTAT
>NC_085099.1:3485401-3492401 GCF_963422355.1 Corticium candelabrum
CGTTTTCTTCCATACTAATATTAATAATTAATTTATAATTTATAAACGCAATATATTTCTTTCATGTAATATGACATGTTTAAGTAATGATTTAGAATTGCTAACACAAACAGTGGTTTAGGTAGGGTGTAATTTAGTCAGTTCTAATTAGTGTCCTCGACAGATGATTATTAAGTTAAATAATTTTAATTAGCAGTAATCTGTGTTGCTCGCACATATCTACTTGAAGTACAGACTACATACAACTCAATTTTTGGTAATAAGATGAACATGAAGATGATATTTATTAATTAAATACATATGACAACTTTTGGCAGTCTTTAATTTAACTTATGACATGGGATCTGTACAACTTACCAATAATAGTACTCATGTTTCAAGATAATGTATTCATGAAGGTGTTTATTTTTATGCTTCCTTTTAATAATTTGACAGTATAATAAATTGCAATCATACTAGTTATTAGGTATTAATATGTACATACATACATACATACATTTTTTGTTTTGTTACAAGACCCCTTAGGGCCCAGGTTAGATTCTGCTTGGACAGAACTAATCCGGAGAGAGGCATTGTACGTTAGTTCCTTGCCCAAGGGAAGTTATGTATGTGGCTCTCCTGCACTTGAACTTCTGACCCAAACATCCCGGATGTTTCCAATCTCCAGCTGCACACTCTAACCAATTGAGCCACATACATTTTTTGTACAAGGCCCAGGTTCGATACTGCAAATACAATCTAAACTCAGTTACTATATGTCATCATGTTCTTCATCTTTGCTGCCTGGGAGTGCTGCTGCTGCTGTTGCTGCTGCCACTGCTGCTGCTGCTGCCGCTGCCGCTGCTGCTGCAGTCACTCCATCATGTCACTAGGTACGTCCCACTCGCTGCAATTCACACTTTATACTTCACACTTCACACTTGCTGGACAGAACTGACACTCCAGAGAGTGAGGCAATTGTATGTTAGTATGAATTTATGTATGTGGCCCTCCCGCACTCAAACTCTAACCCAAAGGTCCCGGATGTTGCCAATCTTTATCTGCACACTTTAACCAATTGAGCCACATACATACATACATACATACATACATACATACATACATACATACATATATACATACATACATATATACATACATATATACATTATACAACCAAATGAATTGGTACAGTTGTACAGTTATAGTAATGGCTAGCTATGGCATGATTTTCTTAAGCAAGAAACTAACACACAATTGCTTCTCTCAACTCAGGAGTATAAATGAGTACCTGGTCTTTGACTGGGGATGGACAAGACCGCTGGCTTGGCAGTAACATCATGCAGCACGGGTACGTGTGGGCTTGAGGTCCAGTCCCAAGGCTGTGCCAAAGTCAGTGCACTTGGAAGCTCTGGCCAAGCATCATAGGGTTCATCAGCATGGCCTGAAACTTTGATTAGGGAGGGAGGCCCACCTAGAAATAGGAAAAAAGGCTGCTATCTTTAATAGAAGGGCACATCCATTTGTCGATTTTGTGTATTGTGTGTGTGTGTGTGTGTGTGTGTGTGTGTGTGTGTGTGTGTGTGTGTGTGTGTGTGTGTGTGTGTGTGTGTGTGTGTGTTGGTACAGTTGGTACAGTTGGTACAGAGTACTTTTTTTGTATGCATATAAATATGTAAGCTACAAATAGTCTGGTACAATTTTTTCTTTAAAGTGTGCTGATGGTTTGAGGGTAAATAACAAAAGCTAGGTCTCAGTTGGATGAGGCTACAGATATCATGTATGTGCATATGTGCATGGTAGCTGACATAGGTAATAGTTGTCCTATCTATATTTATCTTGTAATGTATTAGTTTGTTGACTACAGCTTGTTGTATGTTTTAGGAAGTGGCTGCATCACAACTCGTACTTTACTTTGTGTGTGGCCATGCAAGCACCACAGATATGAACAAAGACAACAAGACTGTTGTATTTGACAAGAACAAAGATGGATTCATGCATGTTGCAATAGCTAGTATATATCTATAATCAGAAATAATTACAAACGATAGTCAAATCGTAGATTGTTCTTGTTCTGTAATGGTGCTAAACTGCAGTTGGTTATATTTTATATATAACAGACCATTTCTAATTACTGCATAGCATTAGGATTTCATACAAGTTGATTTTCGCTCAGTTAGTGTAATAAATGAAAAGGTGAAAACGAAATGTACTGTACATCATCAGAACGGATTCCGAGGCTGTTCATGAAGCGCTGCGATCACGTGTCAGTTCGCGCGCGAATTACTTTCCGCTCTGAATTAATTAACTCCCTGCACGTCCGTTCAGTGAAGCCGCTGAAGTATCCTAAATTAGTCACTTCCATGTTTACAATTTGAATGGAAAAGGAATCTGATCTTTGTGCTGTGCGCCTACCTGAAGACCTTCATTGTCTAGAAGAACACAGATGGCTTACTAGTAGTGATGATGTAAGACCTGTCTCTTAATAAAATAAAGACAAAACCTTCAGAACGTTAATAAATTGCAAATTTAAAATTTTCTACTAATTCAATATTTGATAAAGTGGTTGCATATTGTCATAATTCTAATTAATTTTCTGTAGGTTATTCAGCAATATCTAAAGCTTGTTCGAAGCACTATCCCTTGCAAATAGGTGATTGTTTTTATGTGTAACAACAATTTAGTAGAAGTGCTTTATATACTAAAGAAAACAGTAATTATCAATTAGTCTGTCTCCTGTTTGTCAGGCTTTCCTTTAGTTGTGTGTGTGTGTGTGTGTGTGTGTGTGTGTGTGTGTGTGTGTGTGTGTGTGTGTGTGTGTGTGTGTGCGTGCGTGCAATTGGCAGTCTCCCAAAACCATACTGGATACACCAAATCAAAGTTTAAGAAAGTATATGTGCGCAAGCATGTATATGAATGTTATCATGCATGTGCCTGTGTCCGTGCATGTCAGTCTGCAGTTTATTAGAAATAACTGTAGTACAGTAGTATATCTAATGCAAAAGTAGATGCAAATCTTGAAATAACCTATGTTCACTTCTAGATTGAACTGGTTGATAGCCTCTTCATGGAAAAGTACAAGTTGTGTGGATATGATGGTGTGAGTAACTGGAAAAGGTGAAAGAGCACAATCTCCTCAAATGAAAATAAGCTTGAGATTGACAATGATATTTCATTACAGCGATGGACATTGTCAGACAATGAAAAGCTTCTATTTGTTATCAATGACAACTCTAACCACTGAACACTTATGGTACATTTGAACTGTGGCAACCGTTTTGATCTACAATTACTAAATACCATACTCACAGGTTGGTGAATCCAAGAAAAAAACTATGATGTACTATGACTCATTGGGTGGCAATGGAAAATCGTACTTTGAAATTATACAGTATGGAGTAACACATGACTCAATATAACCCATTTACTCAATGTAGAGAAAATATAATCTCTTCTAATATTCCAGTTGCAACTTGACATTTGTAACATAGCAGAAATCTACGTTTCTTAGATTGTTACACCATGATGCAATAGTTACATATTGCTTGTGAACAATAGGAACTTCCTAATGAAGCGATTTGAGAGCTATGGTTGGAGTCATCAAGTAGCTGAAGTAAGTCTATTTGAAAGACGATCGCTAAAGTATACGACTGCAACAGCACTTTTACAATTTAAATCCCATAAGCAGCTAATAAAGTAGAAGTTAGTAAGTTATGTGTCAATTACCATACTACCAGTTAAAGCTAATCTACACGAAGAGACAATTAGTAGTACGGTCATGTCATCTAAGAAGTTTGTTAGCTGAGCTGGTCCCGATAAAATAATAGTATTATGTCACCACCGTCACACACTTTATCTATTATCTAGAATATTCCACATCAATTCAATGGTTACGATTGTGCCGTATTTCTTTGTGAATATGCTCGCTGTGTAATGCTGCAAAAACCAATAGATTTTTCTCAGGTACTCAATAACCATTTTGTCGATACAATGAATTACTAAAAATATCAACCGTTTGCTAGGACTCCATGCCTCATATCAGAAAGAGGATAACAGCAGAATTAGAGTCAGGTACTTTGCTGTTTGATAAAGTAACAACCACTGCACACAACACAGTCAATATGAAGTCAGAGATAGAGTCAGAGGTAGATAAAGGCGATGATAATTCCAGTCCTATTACATCCTTCTTGAGCATTCATCCATCCTCTATTGTGTCATGGAAAAATTTACCCAACCAATTGCAGCTTGTTCTTCCTAAAAATTTCACTTACATGATTGAACAACTGCAGGAATGTCAGCCAAGAGACTTCATGGGCACTCCAAATGCATCCTTTAAAATTGCTTTTCGTACAAGTGCCACCACTGAGACTGAGGTAAAGAACTGGCTCTCAGCAATGATGACTCGCAGTCAATGCACTTACAGAGTCAGAAGAACATACAAGCCGACAATGAAACGGGTAAAATACAAAGTAGACTTGATATGCCAACACAAACGTAAGCCCCTCACAAAACAGCAACTACCAACAAGGTCATCACACTCAAGTCATCAAACGTTGGTCCATGGTATAAGGAAGAAGAAAACAGACTGCCCATCGACTATGACAATAGTCCTACAAAATCCAACAAAGAAAGTACTATGAACCAGTAGCAGTCCTGATGACATCTGTTCCCATGCCACAAAACTAAAACTTGATTTTGACCACAATCACTCAATTTGTGGTGCACATTTCCTCAGTTTTTGCCCCATCAAAGAAGAAACAAAAGAATCATTTTTTCAATTATTTGACGAAGGGCATTCTGCAGCAACTGCATTCCACACTTACGAGTCAAGGCTACTGCAAACATCATTTATTGGCAACACCTCGCAGGCAGATTTGGTAAACAGAGCCATCAACCCGTCACGTCAAGATGTCAGTCGCCTGTACAGTGACTGGAGAAGAAGTGAAATGGGACCTGAAAATGGTCAAGTGATATTTGAGAAACTACAAGTTGAAGTGGACCAATACAATATACAAAATGGGGTAGTCTAGGAGGAAAAGCAGTATTGCAACCCTTTCAGGCAACAACATATGAATCAACTGACAGTGAATCACAGACTCAGAAGTAGACACAAAACTACCTTCAAAGAAAAGAAGAAAACTAGACGCCGTTCACCAGCCTATGGTCCTAGCTATCTTCACACCTCTGATGTCTAGGGCTCACGAAATGGTTCGACAGGCAGAAGAAATGATATTTTGTGACTCCACGTCAACACTGGATCGTTTTAATAACTCAATGTTTCTTCTCTCCTGTAGTTATGCTTGTTGTTCAGTTCCCTTGGGAGTAACGATCGTTTCAGATGAACGTCAACAAACAATACAGTGTGGATTCCAGAAACTGCTGAGCATCCTACCTAGCAATGCATTTTCGGCAGAGGTGTAGTTACAGGTCCAAGCTTGGTAATGACTGATGATAGCACAGTTGAACGAGAAGCTATCGAGTCTACCTGGAGTGGAGCACAACTTCTTTTGTGCACATTCCACTTCTTGCAAAGACGATGGAATTGGCTGCATGACAGCAAGAACAAAATAGCGCACAAAGATAGAATCGATCTAATGCACATCATCAAATCAATGGTCTATGCCAAATCAGAACTCGAACTGAATACTATCTATGCTGGCTTGAACATACACAAAGTTGGAAATAAATACCAAAAATTTATTAATCATGTGAGATCTCTGTGGCCAAAAAGAATCGAATGGGCTACCTGTTTTAGAAATACTCTTCTGATTCGTGGAAACAATACAAACAATTATGCTGAAGCTGGAATCAAGATTATAAAGGAGCAAGTCTTCGTAAGGATTAAAGCATATAATGTCATTGAAATGTTTGGCTTCATTACAAATTATATGGAACATTACTACCAACAAAAACTGCTAGCTGTGTCAAACAACAGACTTGACTACTTTGTCTCAGAAAAGTTTTTAGGCAAAGGTGCCACAAGAGTGCAACAGAATACAATTGAATGCCTTGGGAATGCAACTTTCAAGGTCCAAAGTACTCGTCGTCTAAAGGGAGATGAGCAGAAGTTTTATGAAGTTGACATGCATCTTGGAACATGCAGTTGTGCAAAGGGAATTGGCGATTCCCCTTGTGTTCACCAGTCTGCAGTAGTTTTAAAATACAAAATACAGTCAGTGAATTGCTTCCCATCTTTAAGCCCACTAGTGAATTGCTTCCCATCTTTAAGCCCACTAGCAAAACAAGAAGTTGCAACACTTGCACTTGGAAGCAAGGCAGATGCTGACATAGATTTTTATGTCTCACTGCATCAAGAAAACTATGAACAGACTACAGCTACAATCTGCGACCAAAGTGAAAGCCTCAGTTCTGTCGTACAACAAGTAACAACAAAGTTTGAAGATGCTAATGACGAAGAAAAGCTGAAGACTTCCGACCAGTTCGTAGACATATCTCTTACAACCTTGAAAAAAGATTGCAAGCAGTAATGGACAGCATTAGCACAAAACTTGACAGTAAACATCCGCAGTTTCAAGAAGGCATAAAAAATTTGTGTCAAGATATGAGAGTATGCAAAATCCTCAGTCCATGGCAAGACTAGCCAGTGCATTCCATCAGTTTGGCTGGGTTATTGGTGGGTATTCTACCACTAAGAAGAATGGTTCGATTATGCGACGTGGCAGGCGGATCCCTGTGCAAGCAACAGCATCTGGTAGAAGAAAATATGGACCTAAAGGAAAATCAAAGGCTTATAGTGGACGTCCCCTAAATGCTGTTTCATTGAAATCAAAAGCTAATGTAGCACGAGATCGATACACGCTACCTATCAGAAAGCAAAATCAATGTAAAGGAAAACGTCAGCATTCACTGACAGCAAGTGTAAAACTTGGACAGCAGAATGCCGGAAAGTGGTGACAGCCTATAAGAATATCAATTGTTCGAGCACTAAGCACAGTATTTGCAAGTGCACTATAATCCCTGTTGAGTATTGCAACAGTTATAAGTGATCATACTGACTGGT